>NW_027305538.1:300000-453000 GCF_039555335.1 Amphiura filiformis
ACAAATATAAAAAATATTAGTATTTTATAAATTAATTATTTGGTATTTTTAATGATCAAAATTATGACAATAATAAGAAAATTAATAATAATTACTTCAATTTTCCCGATATGTCAGAGGTCAAAGTGTCCCAAAACTGCTCTCAAAAATCGGAAGTTAGAATGGCGATTGGGCTCATTGTTGAGTTCCAAGTTTAATAGACAGGCCCAATTGATAGATCAGAATGTGATTGACAGTATTGCGAATATTGCTGTATATAGCGGGAAATTTCCAAGAGGAAACCACAAACTGTTCAGAGGTGCTAAAATCATGAAAAATTGATACCGCTAAATATTTTAAACTTAACATTAGTAGCTGCACTTGGTTTCTTTTCTCCACAATTTCAAACAGGTACACATTATTAAAGCCAAAAGCAATATATTTGCAGTTCTGAAATTAACCGCGAACAGAACGAAAATGAAACCGCTTGAACATTTCCCACTGTACAGCAAGACTGGCAGGTCCAATTGATAAGCCAGTCTGAATGTGTCTGCCACTCCTATTGTGGAACGGGAATTGTTATGCATTAGACTAAAGGTTTTAATTGTTGATAAAGTGATCATGTTTTTAAGATATCATGAAAGAAATGTCTGTTTAAATAATTGATGTATGATAAACATTTTTTAACAAGGAAAATCAGATGACAAATTGAGTGTTAGGGCATATGATATGGGCATAATTTCTACATGCATAGTATTGAACAATGTACCCTATTTGACTTGGTATAATCTTCATATGGCATTTCAAATGAGCTCTGGTTTTTGCAAATGATAGCTAAATGATTTGTCTTTTATTGAGTGATTTTTGAAAACATATTTTAAAATATCTCCACATTTGTTGGGTCCTGCTTCTGATGGGACACCCTGTATATAGCTACTCACAATTATTCTTCAGGCCAATTTGTTTGACTATGTCATCCATGGTCCATCCATACAGCTCCTGTATAATGGAATTAATTCAAACATATGCATTATTTATCAAAACATTGTTTATCTAGAAAGACTTAAATATTATTTACAAATTTGGAACCAAAATCCATCATTCTGTATTTTTTTTTTTTTTTTTTTTTTTTTTAGTTCACGACTTGGTATTTTGTGATATTTTGAGGAAAAAATCTGATTTTTGCCGAATTTTTTGGAAAAAAAACTAAAAAAAAATTCTGCATTTCTTTTTTTTCAAATCACGCTATTTTACAAACGCGCGCGCAAGCTTTGAGACAAACTTCTTTTTTTTGGCCTAATACTAAGCACACATACACCATTTGGTTACAAAGAGCACTCCACAAAGTGTGATTTTATAAAGACAGATATTCATTGAATCAATTCCATTAACAGCCCGTTTTTTCTGACTGTTAATTTTCTGTCAATTACAGCATGAACTTTCAGAGATGCAGTGAAATTCTAAGCATGATGATGTCAAGTATATTTTTCTTATTCTTTCAGTCGCAGTGTTGTCATAACTTGGCTATTCCATGGTTAGTCCTCAACTAGCCCTCTGACACTGGAATGAAAAATTGCTCATGTGGTAAATGGGAAAGTTAAGGTTAATTTGAAAAGGCAACCTAATTTTTCCATGAAAAAGTTTCAACTTGTAAAATATTGTCCAGTTTGATATTCTCTCACTTTCTGCTTAAGAAAAATGTTAATATATTGTGTTGAACCAAAAAGAATGAACAAAAACTGTAATTTCTCTATACACCCGATGCAAAGTTTCACTCCAGATCCAGGGACTATTAAGAGTGATAGATGGAGTAAAACCCTGGCTGTATGACTGACAGAATAACATAAACTCATATTATCTGTAAAGTCCACCGTGGAGTGGTTTCTCTAAACTGGGAAAAAATAAAACTACAGAACCTTTATTTTCACCAGTCTTTCCTTACCTCATAGGAAACAATCTTGAGAGGAAGTTCATATTGTTTTTCATTCCTTTTCACTGTCTGAAAAAAGACACAAACACACAAAAAAATATAATTTTATATTAATTATGTACACATGAAACATTTAGACTCTTCTACTGATGACAAACCTCTTGATTTTAATCTCTAACAAGGGACTTGTAGTTTAAATTTTAACTTCTGTATCACCCAAATCATTTCACCTATATCGGCTTTGAAATCATTTCCCTAAACTGCGGACCAATGAAAATAATGTAACATTTTATGTCTTTAAATTTTTTTAGTCAAATTTCAAAGTAATTTTATCCCATAAAATGCTCAAATTAAATTATGCAATATGCATGTGTATTTTGATGATCTTATATGTTTAAAGGGATTGCTTGTTTGTTTATTTTTTATTTATATGATTAGATTTTCACCTTTTAGTACTCTTTTCCTTCTTTCAACAATGAATGATAAGATAAACAATGTCTATAGTCTGGAAATATTCATTTACATTAATTACTGCAAAATATGAAAGGCTAAGAAACCAATTGTTTTAAAATGCATACGTGTACACAGACTGATAATAATCATATCCCAATTAGTGACATCCTGATTTGTGTGATCAGTTACTATAGCAACTGTGTCAATTTTGTATGCGGGGCTTTAAATAGCAGGTCAAAGTCTGAGGTTCAGCAAATTTGTAGGAAGTAAATAATATCACTACATGATACACAGTCATAACTAGTATTCAGTATTTCAGTGTCAAACAACATTGGTGGAATAAGTCATGCATGGCTACAATCAGCAACTTCAATGCACTTTAGTTAGTAAACCACAAAGATGCCAGACTTTTTATCAAAGATACCTACAGACACAACTGCACAGTAAGAATGGAATCATATTTTGAATAATTGAATTGTCTACACAATGGCTTCAAACACCACCTATGAATGATTGTGGTATGAGATACAGCTCCAAATGGATTGAACTAAAGGAGTCTTCACCATGTTATGTTACTGGATACTGTTTTCAGCGAATTTCACAAGGGTTACATACAATTCCATGTTATACTCTTTCCAGTGAATTTCGCACAGCCTCAGGGTCCAAATAGACAAATCAAATTACCACCAATTTGATAATAAGGTCTCAGAATGGGAACTTGATATTCCCAAATCAAATTGATTCGCAAAAACGGCTGCTAGGAATTATTTGTCTTATGGTATTGGTAAGATATTTAACTTTATACAACTAGTAGCTTGGTTGGAACATCAAACCATATACCAAAGCAATATGTTTTGACAGTGCAAACTTGAACAATGGACGGATATTTTATTACATATCACCATGCACAAATATAAAGATGGTAATCGTCGTAACCAATGAACCAACATAGTATCCACCATGTTTATTGTCATTTTCAGTGCAATACTAGTTTCTATGGCAACCTCTGCACCT
Source organism: Amphiura filiformis (assembly GCF_039555335.1). Lineage (NCBI taxonomy): Eukaryota > Metazoa > Echinodermata > Ophiuroidea > Amphilepidida > Amphiuridae > Amphiura > Amphiura filiformis. The sequence continues at coordinate 303,377 of NW_027305538.1, forward strand.
GCCGATGATGGCGTACATCCATTTCATCCTGGCAAGGTGCTCTTCATATCATTTGATGGTTTTAGATGGGACTACCTCACACGTACTGATACGCCTAATTTTGATTGGCTAATCGCAAATGGCGTTACCTCAGATCATGTCACCAGCTCGTTTCTAACCAAAACGTTTCCTGTGCATTACACCCTAGTTACCGGTTTATATCAAGAATCTCATGGATTCGTTGGAAACGATATGTACGATCCGGAATTAAATGTTCAGTGGTCTATAAAGAGTCAGATAAAAGACGCCACCTGGTGGGACGGTGGAGAACCGATATGGGTGACCAATCAGAAGCAAGGATTTCAAAGTGGTGTTTTTCAATTTCCAGGAATGGACTTACCGATAGGTGGACATAAACCAACCTATCACTTGCCAAAATATAACGGTGATTTATCCAATTATGATGTTATTAACCTCATCATTCCTCTCTTTGCCAACAACTCGATAAATCTTGGTGTTCTATACTTCGCAACGGTGGAACATGCGGGGCATCGACACGGTCCTGAATCCATTGAAATGATTCCGGCGATTCAAGAAAGTGATCGAACCATGGGGTATTTGATCACAAAATTGAACAAGATTGGAATCCTTAATGACATCAACATTATTGTGGCATCAGATCACGGAATGACGTCGGTATCAAACGATAACATCATCAGATTAGGAGATTACATTAATTCTGATCTGTGCAGATTTATTGATAATAATCCAGTCTATGGAATTTGGCCATATGATGGTAAGTATGAGGGACCAATTGATTTCTACACCATGGGGAAATGGGGGCATAAAAACTTTAAATTATGCTGTTCCAGTTGAAATCCATACACCCCCTATGGAAGACTTGACCTTAATCTTCCATACAGGGAGTGTGTATTTCAAATGGGTTTACCTGAATGGGTGACTCCATCTGAAATCTACCCCCCGTGTGGGAGATTAAAGTCATTTCTTCTATAGAGGTGGATTTCAACTGGAATAGCCCAGTAAATATTGTCTCACAATGCCCAGGACCAGCCAGCTCCATCTACCAGACATAAATGTACCTGAATTGCCACGTGTATCTTCTTTTTTTGACCACTAAACACCTTAATTCGGGGCAAAATAGTGTAATACCGAACGCTAGGTTTTTTCAGGTAAACAGTAGGGAATGCAAATTTGATACTGAAGTTTTGAGTTAAGGGATCTAAAATGAGCGTTTATTATGTTTCGACAGTATTTTTTGAGGACATGAGAGCACCTCAGACCTATCGAATTGCATTCTGAATACTGAAACATGTCTTTCTGATATCAAATAATTTTCATTTTTGAAAATCACTATCTAATACAAATTTTATGACAAATTATAAAAATTTGATATTTTTCAAATTTTTGATATATAACAGTCCTCGAAGTAAATTATATAAATCTAATGATATATTCTTAAAGTGTATTAACAGGGAGGAAAAGCCGACGGTCAATTGAAAATGTTGACCTTTCATATTGAAGATATGGATTTTTTTCCCAACAAGACCTCATTTTCTTTGGTGTTTTGGGGAAAAAATCCATATCTTCAATCTGAAAGGTCAAAATTTTCAATTGATCGTCGGCTTTTCATCCCACCTACATACACTTTAAGTATAAATCATCAGATTTATAAAGTTTACTTAAGTACTGTTAAATATCAAAAATATCAATTTTAATGATTTGCCATAAAATGTGTATTACATTGCGAATTTCAAAAATCAAAATTATTTGATATCAGAAGGACATTCTTCATTTCAGAATGCAATTCGATATGTCTGATGTGCTCTAATGTCCCACAATAAATACTGTCCAAACGTTCATACCCCTTCCCTTAAGGGCTCATATTGAAATACCCTACGTAATACCACGTTTTCACACAGAAAGAAGGCAGGATTCCCCTCGCTAAGCACGCGCCTCAGGAAAGCTCGGTCATAAAACGGATGGATTATATGCATCAGTGATACACCCTGCCCAGGATTTTAACAAAAGAAGGCTAGCACAGGAAAGCTACAGGATGGCGCACACCTTCCCATGTAAGGGAATTTCAATATGAGCCCTAATTCGGGGCAAAATAGTGTAATACCGAATGCTAGGTTTTTTCAGGTAAACAGTAGAGAATGCAAAATTTCATACTGAAGTTTTGAGTTAATGCAAAGGGAGAAAAGATAAATTTATTGTTGAATGATTGTGAATGTCTCCCATTCCCCCTGGTGTATATGCATCAGTCCTCTTTTGATGGAAACAAACAGGGGAGTTCATTATAATAAAGTTACTTTTATTACCACATTTAATCAAATCACAATATTGTGTTGGTGGTTTTTTGCAAAGATACAAACAGCTTTTCATCCAATTTGTAATAATTATAAATTTCCATTTGAATTGGCAACCAGGAACCTTACCCAATGACACCATACATAAACCTATCACACTGCCCTCTCTAGATGAGGCTGTTGAAATAGCAACTTCATTCCAAACCCATGTTGATAAAATGTGGGATATTTTTTAAACAAATGAAATATTTTTCTTCTAAATCACTTTAAAGATTCAGATTTAAAGGAAAGGATACCAGCGCACAATATCATTCTCCAGGGCTATTATCATGCTGAAATCCACAATTCCTTATACATTTAAAATAAATCATTTGTCTTCCATTGTCTTATGGACAGCTACAAATTGAAATTATGGAAACATATATCAGGTCAACTTCTTTATTCAATACCGGTATTTAATATAATTGGCCGCTGATAAACTTCAGCGAGAGTGCCAAGTTGCCAAGATACTCTAGTATATACCGATTCATTGTAAACCTACTTGGCAGTGGTATAGCACATGACCAGAAATCATAAATTCACTGGTTCATGTCCCAGCCATTTTGTAAATGTAGGTCTCCCCAAAACTGAACTTCCATCTAATTTAATTTAACTACTCGTCTACCAAATCAACAATCATAAATAATACTCAATTTTCCATTCTTCAATTTCTAACTATGAAATAAATTGCATTTCAGATAATAACATAGAGACCATCTATCAACTGTTGGTGAATGCAAACCCTCATATGACAGTTTACAAGAAGGCTGATATACCTGAGAGATTCCACTATAAACGCCATCGTCGCATCCCACCGATTATTGCCATTGCTGATGAACACTGGCATATAATGGTTGGCAATGAGACCTCATGTAAGTATACCATTATTTGATGACTTTACATTTATTTGCACAAATTCATCTATAAGGTGAGAAACCAATATGTACAGAGTACATAATAAAGGATGTTAATATTGTTGACCAGAGTCTTTTTGGGGCGCCCTCTACGGAGGCGTCCCACAATATTGGCATGTACTTGTGAGTAGCTTCTAATTTCAGTCTTACTAGATTTACTCCGCAATTGTTGTGCTATTTTGCTAAAATTATGCCCTTGCTCAGAAATAAATCCACAATATGCTTGGATTTTATTTTATTATTGTTTTCTGTTATGCACAGGATAAAATGGTGTGCGTATATTCTTTGTTTAAAAGACAAAATTAATGGATTTGTAAAAACACCAAATAAATCGAGACCTTTGACCTTTGTAACCACTTTGACCTTTGTAACCAGTTTACACGCCTCTTAGAACCCGATAGACGGTGACCAACACTTTGGATTACAATAGCCTAATCTGAATGGCATAGTCCAATAAGCTCAAATAAACAATCATAGTGCAAAATTTGACCTAACTTGCAGAGTATGAGTTTTTGTACCCAAAGTTTCAAAGTCAGGCATCTTATCAAGATCAAGATAGTGATAGTGACATAACAATTAACACGCTTATCTTACCAAGGTCTTATCTATCTGCATGGGGTAATTGGAAATTATGGTGTAGCCTATTTGTTTTAAGGATGAAACAACTGGCTCCTTTTGCATGGAAATTAGAACAAATTACTATACAAGCTGTATCAAAAGTTTGGTACCCAGCAGTTTTGATAGTAATTGAAAAGCCTGGTTCTTCCAAATGCAATATCGGGTCCCCCTTAAAATGATAAAATGATCAGACCATAAATCTTTTGTGACTGTTTATGACATTAATCAACAAATTATGCGGATCCTAGATGTGTCGAGGATGTTATGTTTATGAACAAAACGTTACGTTTGTATTTTCAACATTGTTAATCATTGCTACGTGTATGTTAACAAATGAAAGTTCTGTAATTATTTTAATTCTTCAATGCTAGTAAGTATTCTTTTGGATATCATCAAATTGTAAATCTCTAGTCAGATTTTCAGTGTGTTAACAACTATGTATCAAAGATGTTACGTTCATGTACAAAACATTAACGTTCTTATCTTGTAAACATTGTATACCCATATAGCTACTTTTGAAGAATGAATGTTCTGTAATTGTCTTTTATCCTTCATCTCTATTAGATTTTCAGTGTATTACCAAGTAGATGATGTATATGTATCACAGACGTTATGATGTATATGTATCACAGACGTTATACATTCATAAAAACTTTTCTTTTGGTCAACATAGGGGTAGATCCTCTTCTATACTATCCATCATATACCCCCCTGCATAACGAAATTCAACAATATTCAATATCCAAAGCAATATCATCACTACAATATGCCCCAAAATTGAACTCCCCACCCCACATAATCGCAAATTGACACGACAGCTTCATTCCAATTCAATTTATTTCATCCAAAACGGTCCTGTGATACACCTTCCCCAATCAAACACATTTGTCTTGCATTTGATCATCTTCTACTCTTCCCTAGAAAAAATCATTATGATACCAAATCCCGGGACCAAATCTAAACACCATGCCATGGAATTCACCATATCACGTCCAAGCTCACATAATTTGGGCGCCCCATTCCTTTTTTAAAGGAATTTTTATTTAGTGTCCAGGTAGACCATATAATATGATATATTGATGTGGCAGGTTACAGAATAGGGTTACTCCATATGAAATCAAGGAGTCGCCCCACCTGACCCCTTCAGATTTGCTTTATATTTTAGTCATATGTTGTACCTGTAAAAATATTAAAACCTGCAAATTTGAGGTTTGTAGCTCTTACGGATTTTCGGTGGCAGCCATTTAAAGTTGGAGTAGGGAGGTCTAAATTTGGACCCAAAAGTTGCCCTTTAAATAAATTTCATCTTTGGGAGTCTGTGGCTTCTTTATAAAAAGAAATAGAGGTCTGAAACTTTGTATACACACTAACTGCATGCCCAATTTGTCAAAAATAAAAATAAAAAATTCTGTAATTCTTGCGTTGTGTCACGGGGTCATTAAATATGCAAGAAAAAATGTAATGTTTTGTAAACTGGCAAGTTGAGCCCCCTAAATTCACATTTTTTGTCAGATTAATTATTTTTGTTATCACTGATGCTATATATAGGATAAATACAATGCATATCCAAAAAATTGAGGTCCCAACTCATTTACATTTCGAACAGCGCCCTCACGAAGATGACATTTATTGTAAATTCAACATTTTCAGGGGGTCCAAAGTCGATGTGGTCCACCTTCAAAATTTATAAAACATCACTTTTATATAACTACTAGTCTTAAATTACACCTTTGCTAAGTCCCAGTAATTGTATAGGTTGACTTCATATAAAACAACAAGCCCAAAGTTGACCATTTTCCTATGATTGCATGTAGTGCAAATGTGCCCAAATTCGGAAGGCTTGAAAGTCAAATTGGCCCCAATATTGAAAATAAAATGGAAATAAAAGTAAATAGGGCCAATAACTACGCATCTAGTCATTTATTTTCAATATTGTGGCCATTTTGACTTTTTTAACCTCCGAATTCGCACATTTGCAGTACATGCAATCATAAGAAAATGGTCAACTTTGGGCTTGTCGTTTTTTATGAAGTCAATCTATAAAATTACTGGGATTGAGGAAAGTTGTAATTTAAGACTAGTAGCCATATAAAAGTGATGTTTTATAAATTTTGTAGGTTGACCACATTGACTTTGGGCCCCCTGAAAATGGTGAATTTGCATTAATTTTCATCTACACCAACTTTAAATGGCTACCGTAGAAAATCTGTATATATTGAAAATGAAATGGAAATAAAAGTAAATAGGACCAATAACTACTCATCTAATCATTTATTTTTAATATTGTGGCCAATTTGACTTTCAAGCCTTCCGAATTCTGCACATTTGCACTACATGCAATCATAAGAAAATGGTCAACTTTGGGCTTGTCATTTTATATGAAGTCAACCTATACAATTACTGGGACTTACCAAAGTTGTAATTTAAGACTAGTAGTTATATAAAAGTGATGTTTTATAAATTTTGAAGGTGGACCACATCGACTTTGGGCCCCCTGAAAATGTTGAATTTGCAATAAATTTCATCTTCGTGAGGGCGCTGTTCGAAATGTAAATGAGTTGTGACCACAATTTTTGGATATGCATTGTATTTATCCTATACATAGCATCAGTGATAACAAAAGATAATTAATCTGACAAAAAGTGTGAATTTAGGGGGGCTAAACTTGCCAGTTTACAAAATATTACATTTTTTCTTGCTTATTTAATGACCCCGTGACACAACGCAATTACAGAATTTTTTATTTTTTATTTTTGACAAATTGGGCATGCAGTTAGTGTGTATACAAAGTTTCAGACCTCTCTTTCTTTTTATAAAGAAGGCACAGACTCCCAAAGATGAAATTTATTTAAAGGGCAACTTTTGGGTCCAAATTTAGACCTCCCTACTCCAACTTTAAATGGCTGCCACAGAAAATCCATAAGAGCTACAGACCTCAAATTTGCAGGTTTTAATATTTTTACAGGTACAACATATGACTACAATATAAAGCAAATCTGAAGTGGTCAGGTGGGACGCCTCCTTGATTTCATATGGAATGACCCAATAGTTGCTGCTTATTTACGAAGGACATTGGGACTATTTCACTTTCCCAACACTGCCTTAGTGCTGGTGACTTTTTTTTTCAAAATCTAAACTGAACACCAGGAGGCAAGAGGACAATTATAATTCTTAGTTTGAATGTTACTGCCACTTTCCTCCCTCTCCCCATGTATGTACATGATCCACCAGTGGAGCTTATGCGACCCCTACGCAGAACTTCCGATAGTGGATTAACTGCGCACGGTGGACGCAAGGAATCCACTGACGGATTTTCTGCGCACGTGCGCTGAAACAACCCTCCGTATATGGGCGCCGGTGGAGTATTTCTGCGCACGGTCGCAGGGAATCCATTGACGGATTTTCGGCGCACGTTTAAGAAAAAGGATAGAAAATATGAAATATTATTTAAAGTAAGAAATTATATATACAGAGTCAGAAGTTAGAACGGTGGAGTAATTCTGCGCACGGTCGCAGGGAATCCACAGTTGGACTTTCGGCGCACTTCCATATATAGCTCCGGTGGAGTATTTCTGCGCACGGTCGCAGGGAATCCCCTGACGGATTTTCAGCGAACGTGCGCTGAAACTCCCCTCCGTATATAGCCCCGGTGGAGTATTTCTGCGCACGGGAAAAATATATATAATATTTCTTACTTTTTCTTAGTTTTTTTAAACATGAGACATTTGATCGCATGAGCCGTAACTTCTGACTCTAAAGATATAAGGCCTAAATAAAATTTCTTACTTTCTACCCTTTTTCTTATCTCTTATGAAACATTACAGGTATTAAATCATAACAATTCATGGGAGGATTAAAACGTGCGCCTACATTCCGTCAGTGGATACTCTGCGACCGTCATGAGAATTACTCCACTGGCGCTTATATACGGAGGGACTTTCTGCGCATTGCGAGTGCGCTGAGAATCCGTCAATGGATTTCCTGCGACCTTGCGCAGAAATACTCCACCGTATTAAAAATAAACTCTAAAAATATATACATTTCATACTTTCTAAGTTATTCTTTTTAAACACGAGACATTTGATGCGCAGAACCGTAACTTCTGACTCTAAATAATATTTCTTACTTTCTACCCTTTTTCTTATCTCTTATGAAACATTCTAGGGTAGGCCAATATTAAGTCATAACAATTCAAGAAAAACGTGCGCCGAAAATCCGTCAGTGGATTCCCTGCGACCGTGCGCAGAATTACTCCACCGGCGCCTATATACGGAGGGGAGTTTCTGCGCGACGCGCGCTTAAAAATCCGTCAGTGGATTCCCTGCGACCGTCGCAGAAATACTCCACCGGTACCTATATACGGAGGGAGTTTCTGCGCGCGTCGCCGAAAAATCCGTCAGTGGATTCCCTGCGACCGTCGCAGAAATACTCCACCGGCGCCTATATACGGAGGGAAGTTTCAGCGCATAATGCGCGAAAATCCGTCAGTGGATTCCCTGCGACGTCGCAGAAATACTCCACCGGCGCCTATATACGGAGGGAAGTTTCAGCGCATGTGTGCCGAAAATCCGATCATTTCCGATCATTCAATCATTTCCAACCAACTAGATCTATTATTTTGCTAATTAATTTACCTTTCTTGGTTATTAACTTTTGGTGATGAATCAATTCAAAGCAATAATAATTATTGACAGTAATGGGTGATTTTGGATGTTCTAAAAATGTATTTTGCGGCATTTAGAATACCTTAATTGTCGTCTGCAATCACTATCGGCATGATAAGTCTAAATGCCAAAGCGATGAGCATTGTATCGCAAACTTTGGCGATTGCCCATTGCTTCCCAAAAGTGATGCATCGCAATCACTCAGTGATCGAGCATAAATTCAGCTTTATGCATAATCCTTTTGCACTTTCTTGGTACATAAGAATAACTTCCACATACGTTTCCTTTTTTACATTTTCTTCCTCAAATTTATAGGGTACAAGGGTAACCATGGATATGACAACAGCCTACAATCTATGCAGACACTTTTTGTAGCTCATGGACCAGCCTTCAAGAAGGGTTACCATGCCAAAACATTCACCGCTGTAGAGTACTACCCAATGATATGTTACATCCTGGGAATCAAACCTGCTCCCAACAATGGCTCCCTAGCATCAGTCATGGCAATGTTTGCTTCACCAGGTTCGGGGTCTATTTTTCATATCTTGCTACCGGGTATTATTGGCGTGTGTGCATGGTTACTCTATGCTTTTGTGCAGTACAAAATAACAACAACTACAGTACGACCGCATATAGAAACTCGGAAGAGTGGAAAGAAAGGTCTCTGATACATGTGCATTGATGGGAGGAGACCATACCTGGGTTGTTTTCTTAGGACAGTGCAGCTCCGAAAGACCCCTAAATGGGCTATTCCAGTTGAAATCCACATTCCCCCGTAGAAGATTTTGAAAATATGTTCTACAGGGGGAGTATGTTTTTCAAATGTAATTGGTCAGAGTTGATCATTTTGACACCCAGCTCCGAAATACCCCTAATGGGCTATTTCAGTTGAAATCCACACTTCCCCAGTGGTAGATTTTGGAAATATCTTCTGCAGGGGGAGTATGTTTTTCATATATATTTGGTCAGAGTTGATCATTTTGACACCCATATTCCCTCTGTATTATGGCTTTACCTCTATCTTCCACAACTGGAGTGAGTATTTCATGGAAGTTACCCGATTGTCTGTTCAAAACTCATACTCCCTCTATGGAAGACTTTAGCTAAATCTTCCACAGGGGTAGTGTGGATTTTAAATGGAATAGCCCAATGTTACCAAAACAGAGCGCTGCAAGACCCTTGATTTGGATCATTTCAGTTCGTTGCTCTGGTTTAACTATTTTTCCAGGCAGTTGATTTTGACAGTTCACAGTTCAGAAAGAGCCCCTTTTACTGATACTCCATCGGCTCACAAATATTAACCATTTCTAGTTCTGCGGGAGTATCCACACCAAAAGACTTGATGATGTGCCCCCCCCCCTTCAGCAGTGCATTATGTTACCATGTTTTGCATTAGATTGGAATCTACTGTATTGCATACCGTAAAAACTTGATAGTTAGCATATGTGCTGACTATCAAGTGCTTTTGAAAACATGAAATTGTACCAAAGTCTGGCGCTTTACCAACTGGGCTAATGGGGTTGAGACACACATTTGCGGGTTTACTTTTTTGTATATAACTATGTGTTTCGATGATTTGCTCAAAACCCTTTACACATTTGTGGATGGGGCTCTTCGTGTTTGCATGTTTTAAAGCGCTCGATAGTAAGCACATATGCTGACTATCGAGTTTTTACGGTAGTATTACATCATCATATGCTTACCTCTAGGGAGTCATCTCTGTACCCTGTAATGCCTTCATCAACAGATAGTAGCACCAAGTTGAGTCCATAGTTGTATCTTTCATTCAATAATTTCATCACATATGCTAAAACTGTAGAATCTGTAAATTAAATATATGTACAGTATATAATGAGAACAACTAGGTTTTGTAGACAATGTGTTTTTTTATCTTTTTCCAATTCCTTTAAATTGAGTTGATAATAAAGACAAGAAATAAAGAAACATTATTTTTAGTTGTCTATATGATTTACAGTTACATCTATATGGTGCAAACTTACTACATTATTTTGAAGATAAAATGTTTCAAAATATTTCTAAATAAAATAACCCATTGTAAACATCAAAGCACACAGTAAATGACACACACAATTATAGTTTAGTGCCCTCAATCAGTTGCCTTTGTAAGGAACAAAAAAATCAGTACCAGATTAGCCTCAGATTAAGGGGAAAGAACTTTGCTGACATGCTATACTATGAAATAGTGCCCTCATTTTATGCTAACAAAACGTGACACAAAAGTACAAACAAAAATTAATCACTATTGGAGGGCGCTGCACTAAGGGACATAGAACAGTGAAAACTCTTTGGTTCTCAATTTATGCAAGCAAAAAAGCTTGAAAGTATGCTATTGTTCTTGTAGTTATCAGAAAAATAAAGTTCAATCAATTTATATCTCACAGAAAAGACTAGGTTCAAATCCTTGTCAAGGATGAAAAAGTTTCTTCCTTGGCTGACTACAGGGAAAGAATAAATTAGTACGATACTAAGCACCTGTTTTTCTTAATAAAACAGCGCCATCTTTAGGGAAAATGCTATGTTTTACATGAACACATAACACATTGAAGGGTGCATGTGTAGTTTGGGGATGGGCACTAACAAGCTTAATGCACACCAATTACTAAAAGGCATACATGTTTAAAAATGCAACAACCATTTAAAAATAACTCATACTTTTGGTTTCATAATGACAAATCAGCCTGAATTTAAGTTTATTTTCAATTTACCCAACTTTTATTTTCCATAGTGTGAAAAGATTGCTACAACAATCTCTGCATCAAGACTCAAAGTAACACTTACCTTTTCCCCCAGATGATGCCCATATTGCCACTGTCTCTCCTGATGTGAAGAGGTTAGCTTCACAGATGGTATGGTGGACCTCTGCTTCAAACACCTTGTAGAAACAATCTCTTCATCAAGACTCAAAGTAACACTTACCTTTTCCCCCAGATACCCCTATTGCCACTGTCTCTCCTGGTGTGAAGAGGTTAGCTTCACAGATGGTATGGTGGACCTCTGCTTCAAACACCTTGTAGAAACAATCTCTGCATCAAGACTCAAAGTAACACTTACCTTTTCCCCCAGATGCCCCTATTGCCACTGTCTCTCCTGGTGTGAAGAGGTTAGCTTCACAGATGGTATGATGGACCTCTGCTTCAAACACCTTGTAGAAACAATCTCTGCATCAAGACTCAAAGTAACACTTACCTTTTCCCCCAGATGCCCCTATAGACCTTTTTCCCTCTATCCCACAATGCACTATTCCAGGGGGGTATGACGTAGTTCATCAACCTCATAGATCGTGTGCATCCGATGGTCTTTGCCAGGCCTTTGCAATTATTTTGTCTTAATATGGGCATACTGATTCCATATATGCGGATTATCGTAAAGGCCATCGATGTTACTAATTATGCAATAATTGAATACACGAGTGATGCAGTTACGGAGCGATGCAGAACATCTGTGTAAGAGATTTTGTGTTCGTTTTATTTTCAACTCCGAAAAAAAGTGAAACGGATGCGGTAAAATATCACTCGTGTCCCGTCATCAGTTTGTCACCATTAGGTCTATAAAATGTATGCAAAGTTAGGTTTCAATAACAGGAAACTTTTTTGGGTGAATACACCATGTCCATAAGGCATAGAAATGTTGTTTTTTGCCCCCGAAAGGTATTAGTGACGGTGGCGCCATTATCATCATTATCGGGATTCCTTTTTGTGATGAAGGCACCAGTCGAAATGTCCGTATCCAGAATGTGATGAACATAACTCTGTACTCCCCCGGGGAGATGATGTATTTTGCGACACTCATACCCCCCTGGAATAGTGCATGATGGGAAAGAGGGAAAAAGGTCTATTGCCACTGTCTCTCCTGGTGTGAAGAGGTTAGCTTCACAGATGGTATGGTGGACCTCTGCTTCAAACACCTTGTAGAAACAATCTCTGCATCAAGACTCAAAGTAACACTTACCTTTTCCCCCAGATGCCCCTATTGCCACTGTCTCTCCTGGTGTGAAGAGGTTAGCTTCACAGATGGTATGGTGGACCTCTGCTTCAAACACCTTGTAGAAACAATCTCTGCATCAAGACTCAAAGTAACACTTACCTTTTCCCCCAGATGCCCCTATTGCCACTGTCTCTCCTGGTGTGAAGAGGTTAGCTTCACAGATGGTATGGTGGACCTCTGCTTCAAACACCTTGTAGAAACAATCTCTACATCAAAGACTCAAAGTAACACTTACCTTTGCCCCCAGATGCCCCTATTGCCACTGTCTCTCCTGATGTGAAGAGGTTAGCTTCACAGATGGTATGATGGACCTCTGCTTCAAACACCTTGTAGAAACAATCTCTGCATCAAGACTCAAAGTAACACTTACCTTTGCCCCCAGATGCCCCTATTGCCACTGTCTCTCTTGGTGTGAAGAGGTTAGCTTCACAGATGGTATGGTGGACCTCTGCTTCAAACACCTTGTAGAAACAATCTCTGCATCAAGACTCAAAGTAACACTTACCTTTGCCCCCCGATGCCCCTATTGCCACTGTCTCTCCTGATGTGAAGAGGTTAGCTTCACAGATGGTATGATGGACCTCTGCTTCAAACACCGTGTAGAAACATTCTCTGCACAATGCATCTCCCTGTGGAAATTTTAAAAAAACAGAAAACTATCAACACCCTTGTATTTTAGTATACTTGTTCATATATTTTTTGATATTGGGTACGTTATCCCTCAAGAAATGGTCACAATTCACCAGGCCGGTAGCAAGGACTTTTTTGGGGGGATTCCAAAATGTCAACATATTTTGAAGAAAAAAAACCCAGCTTGCATCTACTCCCCCATAAAAGACTATGATTTGAATGATGTTCACTCAAAAAGTAGCCATATGTGATTTTTTGCCTTATTAGTATTGTCATATGTTCATACAAAGTTGACCATTTGGTGGATAGGGGGAATTGCAACTCCGCAACCCCTTGGCCACGGCCCTCTTTCTCACCAATCAATAATTATTTTCCACCTTACATTTTTATTACAACTTAAAATAAAAGTCTTGATTTTGATGAGGTCAAAATTAGCAAATAAAGCTTGCAAATAAACAAAAATGTACATCAGCAGGTCTGAGGTCCTTAGACACTAAACTTGTGATTGAAGAATTTACAAAAAGCCTCAATTTTAAGTAAAGGTTAAAATTAAATACATCAATTTTTTTTAAATCATTCACTTATTTCTTTATTTTAATTTTTGCTTTTTGGTAAGTGGGTAGGTCAACTGCTATAGTCCATTTAGCTTCCTTAAGACAAGTGTCTGTGTCTGAGCCATAGGCGTAGATCCCGGGGGGATGGGGGGGCGATAAATCCCCCCAATATTTTGTCGGGGATGCTCCATACAATCATCCCCCCAATGTTGAGGCCTGTATGTGGGTTTCTGACCAAATTAACCTTGTATTTGGCCATTTCAGCCCCAAAAGTGCAAATTTATTCACCATTTGCACTGTATTTCATCAATTTAGCTTCAAAATGGCAAAAAAAATTTGCGCGCTTCTTGCGCATTTGTACAGTAAACTTATTCTGTCGCCAAAACGTGCTGGATTTATATATACTTCAAAATATCTTCCAACCCCATCCCCCCCAATGTCAAAAAGAAATCTACACCACTGGTCTGAGCAAAGATATTGAGTATCTTTGGTCTGATACACCTGCATCAAAAGTGGTATAATATCATTTTATTCATATAGGGCACAGTCACTTTGTGGCGCATCACATACTACAGATGCACTGATCGTGATTGGATCATGCACGGATAGTAGCGTCCATCTGTGTATAGGCCCAATTTCATTCTCTTTTTCCACAAAAAATATATTTCATAACAGCTGACACTTTTACTACATGCAACAAATAAATCAAAATAACACTTACTGTCAAACACAATGACTCACAATTATTGCTATGAACATTATACACCATAAACATACTTTTTATGGCCCTTTCATACAAGCATCTAAAAACAATAAAATCATGTTTTAAAATCTATGTACTGACAGATTTATAGTCCCACTTCTACTCAACCACATTAAAGCTTAAATCAACTATAAACACTATTATCCCCACCCCACCAATATGATGAAAAATGAATGATTTTAGCACATGCACATAGGCCTACATTGTTGAATAAACTGTCAAACAAGATATATAGATTTGTGCCAACATTTTAAAAAAGTTTCTCAAGAACAGCTGCCCCATTCATATTTGTGACATGATCAAGGGGAATGAGTCGCAAGTCGACCCTGGTCAAAAATAAGGTTTACATAAGTATATGTTTCTAAAGAGGACAATTACAGCTTTCAGAAACTGAAAACCCCATATTGATAGGAATTTCTGTTGCAAAGTTACGTCAATTTATCAATCGCTGAAAACAACATAAAACAAAAGAATTTTAATACTTTCTTTACCAATATCTCAAAATCAATATTAGCGACAACCGACTCATTTCCCTTGATCGTGTCACATTTATGTTACTGTTAGTACTTCATTCCTCACTATCTATGATTGGAGGCATTCTACTTTCAAATAATTTTGGCCATACAAAAGTCATTTCTGTAACAGCATTTTATCAAATTAAAAGGCGAGCTGTTGTAAACTGTTTATCCGCAACAAAAGCCTGTGTTGTAAAATCCAAAGATTTTACTGCAAATTTTATCAAATTTTACCAAATATTTGAATTTATTAAAAGTGCTTGAGGGCATATATACCAATTAGGCCTCTGATGCTAATTAACTACTACACTTCACCATGTTATACTAAAACAACATGAACATCGTATGGCTAAATCATCAAAATCGCACACACACATTACGTTTTATATCCACGCGCCTCACCGGAAGTGTTTTATCACCGTGTTTTATAACATTAATACTACTTGCTGACTAGCCTGGATTGATATCACAGACGCCTTGATCCCAGGAGCGATATTATGACAATTTGGAAACAATAGCTTACATGATTTAGAGCGCATCTCCCGATTAATAAGTGTTGATAACGTCATGATGGTGGAGTCATTATGTTTTGTGGAAAAATATGTTCATGATTTTTAAACTGAATTTCTGATAACTTATTTGATTGCAGAGTAAAGAAATAACTGAATAAATAAATCAATTAACTGAATAAATATATAAATATCTGAATAAATATAATCTATAAATAAATAAATTAATTTAAAATAAATAAATAAATAAATAAAAAATAAATAAATAAATAAATAAATAAATAAATAAATAAATAAATAAATAAATAAACTTTAAAAAAGAAAGTGAAAGAAAGAATGAAAGAAAGAAAGAAAGAAAGAAAGAAAGAAAGAAAGAAAGAAAGAAAGAAAGAAAGAAAGAAAGAAAGGATGAATGAATGAATGAATGAATGAATGAATGAATGAATGAAAGAAAGAAAGAAAGAAAGAAAGAAAGAAAGAAAGAAAGAAAGAAAGAAAGACAGGAAGAAAGAAAGAAAGAAAGAAAGAAAGACAGGAAGAAAGAAAAACAGGAAGAAAACTATATAATCAAGCCACAGTTGGACTCTTAATAAGATATAAGAATAAGCTTAAAATATGTGAATGTGAAAAATGATATCTCATTGGCCTAAGAGCCCTATATGAAAATATGTGAGCCAGTGCACATAACAACTAAAAGAAACATTTCCAAGACTTGTGAAAATCACATTTTGTTCAATATTTAATAGTTAAAAACCACTGAGAAAGCAAACTGAAACAAAAATCAAAGCATGGAAAAGAAGACACTAATATCAAACAGGGATCCCACCTGCAAATGTGATATCCAATGATTGATTTAATTTCAAAACTTATGTTGGACCAATACTTAATACCTATGATGAAAAAACAATCTGTGACATTGAAGATGGGTGTTGAGTTAAACTTGGTTAAGGGTCAGTATTATAACCACCGAGGCATGACCACCACGCCTCCCTGCTCTATTCCATAGAGGTAACTCTACAATACCACCTATAACAAAGGCTTTGACAAGATGGTAACATCATCAGTATCTTTGGTTGGTTTTCTACCAATGGTGTTGTACTTGCCACAATATGGAAGAAGCATGTGTTCTGGTTTGGGTCTTATGTTAACAAGGCTTGGAACTGCCATTACCAATTTAAAATTTCTTTCCTGGCTCCATCTTTAACTTTTATGGCTAAAATCATGAAAATAGATCAAAATGCATCATTTTTAGACTGGTGAGTAGTACTAACTTTAAAATTATGTGATTTAAAATAGGATTCTTATAAGCCCATTCTGGAAAATGAAAATTCAATTTAAAACTCCTTTTCATAACAGTATCACAAATATTTTTAGCTTCCATTTTCCCCCTGGAACATGAAATAGTGCTCATTTCACTGTATGTTGAGAACGTCTTTGCAAAAATGTGCTAAAAAAGTGTATATCTTCAACATTGTTCAATATGAAAGTTCAAAATTTTCAATTGATGGTCAGCTTTTCCTCCCAGCTACATACACTTTAAGTATATTTAATAAATTTACTTTGAGGACTGTTAAATATCAAAAAAACAAATTTTAATCAAAATTATTTGATATATCATAAGGACATTCCTCGTATTCAGAATGCAATTTGGTGTGTCTGGTGTGCTCTCAGGTCCCACAAAAAATATGGTGCAAACATCATTATCCGAACCCTTTAAGATGCCAAAAAAACCCTGATTTGGACCACATATTGGGCCATACAATTAAAAGGTGAAAGAACATGATTCATGCAGCACCATGAGCCTATTACAAACATGCAACACACAAATGTACCCCGTCCACACACCCCCACCCTAAATCCCCATACATACACACCCCCACACAATATATCCCCACCCACATCTTGAAGACACACACATTAGCCACCCCATATCACCTTAACTCAATCCTACCCACACAACAATCTGCAAACAGAACTTCTTATTTTCTAACCACTTGAAGAAGAATACCATAATTAGTTTACCCAATCTAAACACCAAATATGTTATTTTTTGCCTGGTCCCACCTGTTTCAGCATGTACTGTTTCCTTACAATAACTGTATACAATATGTGCCTGTATGACAACCTTACAGGGAATTTCACAGTAAACTGTTAAGGACCTTAATTTGTATCATTCCTGTAATATACCAGGCAAAATAAGAGGTAAACTTACAAGTCAGCCACAGCTGCCTTAAGTAAAATATCTTATTCTTGTTAGCATAAATGTGCTGCCATTTTGGTGAGTTTCATAATTATATAACATCCCTTCTTCTTCCCTGTAATCAATCCTTTCTCCTCTCATTTCCTATCTCCTTCCTGGCTTCTATTCTTTCCACTCCTCCATTCTCTCTTCTCCCCTCTCCTTTACTTTAAGTTTCCTCTCCTCTCCTTACCTCACCCTCCCCCACCACCCCATTTCTTTTCCAACCTGTTTTCCACAATTAACAGAAATCATAATTTCTCAGGAACAGTAAGAGATAAGGCTGTGACCTATCGGGTAATGACGTATTCGGGTACCCGAGGTAAATTTCGGGCGGGTAACGGGTAATAAAAAAAAAACAAACAAAAAAAATTAATTTTTTTTTAAATTTTTTTTTCAAAGTTTTTTTTTCGGTTTTGTAGTGTTTCTGGACCTAGACCTAAATGCTAGGATCATGGTTGACCTAAAAAAAAAAAAAAAAAAAATTGAATTTTGCACATTGTTTTGTAATTTTAATATGTAAGTTGATACATAGTTTTCATGTCATACTCTATTAATGATATCAAAATGCATTGAATTTGAATTTAAATTTTTTATTTTTTTTTTTTTTTAGGTCAACCATGATCCTAGCATTTAGGTCTAGGTCTAGAGACCCTGCAAAACCGAAAAAAAAACCTTTGAAAACAAAATTTAAATTTTTTTTTTTTTTTTTTTTTTTAATTCGGGTAATCCGTAAATGGAATTTGTATCCGGGTAGGGAAAAAACGGGCGGGTACCCGAATATCCGGGCTTGAGTCACTGCCTTAGTAAGAGATGGCTTCAAAACCCAACCACCTATTGACTACCAGCACCAAGGAAGAAGCAACAGTTCTTTTGTTCTAATAATAGAAACCAGACCCTACACGGGGGGGGGGTATTTGGTATATAAATGACCCTTTTTCTAGGTATGCATAATTTTGGTATATGGATGGGTCATATTGTAATTTTTTCTCAATTTTTTCAGAAAAAAATTGTCAAAATTTGTTAAATTTGGACAAAAATTTTGAGTTTTGGTATAATGATGGGTCCAAATTTCTTGAAAAATTAGTATATTGATAGGTCCATTTGAAATTCTCAGTTACCCAAACCAAACTGGAGTAACCCGCTCCCCTGGCCCAACCTCCAGTTGGCGGACAGCAGGTGAATATGTTTTGAAGCCACCCCTCCGTCAAATTTAATGGATATTTTTAGCAATAACATTCACTGAAAAATAATATTTTTGCTTGAAAGTCACACTTCTGCTTGATGTCTCAAGCAGGTCCTGCTCCCTCAGAAGACATCCTATAATTTTCAGGAAGGTTCTTCAGCAGTCTGGCGATATGGCGCTGTATGGTGTAAACACGGAAGTGGGTTCTCATTGGCTAATTGAGTCACATCATCATCACATTGGCACCTCATTTGCTTCTTTTATGTCATAATCAGGAAGAGTATGGACACCGCTGAAGAAATTTGCTGAATACTATATTGAATTCATACATAAGGCAGCTATTTACTTTCCCTACATTCTCTTCATAAGAATCCCTCCCATTCCTATATATGTAAACTAAACCTTGAATATGGGCATAGTTTGTGTGCTCTTCACAAACCTGCTATTTTTGTCTTTTGAATTGCCCTCCGCAAGATGTTTTCAGACCGTCATTAAGACAAGTTTGTTTCCTTTGGGCTATCACAACTTGCTTACATACTTGTGAGGTATTTTAACACCTTCTGTAAAAACTTTCCCATACACTAAAATCACTGGTATAAACATGTTGTAAGGAAAAATTTTGTACCCATGGATCCCCAATCCAAAATATGGCAAAAAATCTCACATACATCAATTTCAGTGTGTAAATCACATCCAACCAAAGTATATTTGGTTTTTGATGTTTTTTTTTTTTTTTTTTTTGTGCACTATCAGTGATTTGCTGATTCAAAAAATCTTTTAAAAAATCATCAAAAATCGGATTTGTACATTTTTGTAAAGAGTCTTATCTATTCTCAAATTCAGTAGTGACATACGTGCATATTTTGCTGGTTGTAGTATCTAATTGCCAAAAAGCATTACTATCACTACCGAACTTGAAACGAACCAATTAATGTATAGGTGTGCTATATCCTGTAAGTGCAAGTGATAAGACTGAATATTGCGTAATTACGGGTTAAGGGTCCAATTTTATATCAATGTTGGAGGAGTCTGTCCATGTAAAAACACACACAATTTTATAAGCAGCATTTTTACGACTTATCCTTCATTTTCAAGCCATTAAATCAAATGGAACATAAACAGGACAAAAATTCCATGTTGCACCAGGCTTTCCCCCAGCCATCAAGAGAATGGTTATGGTTCTGCAAATGGGGGAAAGTACAGGAAGCTTAAGGTAGGGGGAAATGATGCCCTGGCAGGCACTGCCACTGGTAATTCAAAAGTAACCCAGATGTGTGGCAACCCTCAAAGTAATGTTACTCAGAAAAAAAGTTTCCACACCATCATCAAGAACTTGTCAAGTCATAAGTAAATTTGTTCCCAGTCAACAAAACCTCTTCAGAATCCAATTAACCATACCGCATCTACTGCCTTCTTGAGAGTCGAAAACATGTCAACCATCACGTTGTGTCCTCCTAGCCGAAATTAGCCAAACACTCAACCCCAATTTAGGTGTTTGCAAGCTTGTTTTAATTTCAAAAACTTCTAATAAAATCCAACTAATTTCTATCACTAAACCTCAATTACAGGAGATGTTGATCAACAATGAGGTACATTACACCTACTGGGGTGTGTTTGCACTGTGTATGTTGGGGTGTGTGTGGTTGTGTTTTTTGCTCAAATTTAGGTAATCATGAAGGCATGTTTCGGAATACATTTACATGTATGAGACATTACTGTGTCAATAGTGGTTTTCATTGAAGGTGGGCTTCTTGAAGTTTGACCCACTTTCGCTGACATTTTTTGTCAAGATGCTGTGGTAACATTCATAACAAATACTTGGTATATATACTTTGTCTCACTGGGAGTTGAGAGTGATGTCAGTGCTTTTTAATAGGGATTGTTGTTCAGCATGGGCGTCAATCCTGGGGGACAAGGGGGACGTCCCCCCCTGGCGAAATGACCCATTTTTTGCTCTTTACAGCCACTTTATGACAATTCAAGCCAAATGCCCCCCCCTTTCAAGATGGATTAATGCTAATGCTGTGCAGACATGACAACAAACTGCCCTTGTATGTATATGGTCAGCAGCGCACATTCGATTAGTGCGATTTGATACTGTGACCAGCAAAATATGCACCTACATGTACGTATGTCACTCTAGATGACACAAAGTATAGTAAGGATCTCTCTGCTGGGGCCTGTGAAAAGGCACAGCAGGATTTCATTTAGGGGGTGCTGATTTTGAAAAAGTGGACTTTTTTCCAAGGGGGGGGGGCAATTTTGTGAAAAGTGGACCAAATTTGGACCTTTTTTGTCCAAAAAAGTGTTTAAAAAATGATTTTTTTTGCTCGCTACACTCCCAAATTCTGAAATTTTGGGACTTTTTGTATACTTTGCCAAATTTGCGTCGCACCCCCTGTGTACGGGCCTGCTGCTGGAACAGAAAATGTTTCCCTGAAAAGTTAAATTCCACTTACCTTTTTACAGGGACATAACCAGGGGGCAGTAGACTGCCCCTCAGATTTTTGTTGTTGTTGCTGCAATTGGGATGGAGATAATGAAAATGTAAAATTGGTCCTTTTTAGACATGTTAGATCCTATTTCCCCACCAACCAAGTCAAGGCTAGTTAAATATGCAAAGCTTTTCTTTTATGATCATTGTGATGAAGTTTGAATGAACTTTGAGTATGACAGGGACCAATTTTAAAATGATTTGGGTTTTTAACATTTATTTGCTTACTTATTTAAATTATCCACTGACTTACAAAGTTCCACAAACAAAAACAATTTTCAACATCTTTGTACCATAGTTCCTTAATATAAGTATTCAGCTGTGACAAAAACATAAACAGTTTCATTTCTTCAGTTCATATCTTATTCACCCAATTACATCATACACGGACCATTCAACCTCAAAGACACCAGATATTTATCAATTCAACAAATGCAACATATGTTGTATACATCATATACCATCCACCAAACCATTCTGTTTACCCCCAATATTGACCCCCATATTTACCCCTAGTATTACCACACACCTATGTTGTTGACTCTCACTCGGTACTACACACTACCCAACCACATAGCTACTCCTGGTATGTAACAAGTAAATACTACTAAGAGGGGGTAAAGTGGTTTAACTTAAGATTAGGGCGAGGGGGTAAATTTACTTATCCCCCTCGCAAACAGTAACATTTGGTGTGTTATTGCAACATGTTATAAAAGCACTTGAATGACAAAAGTAGTTATTTGTAAGGCCTTTTTGATTTGTGCCCCAGGTACTTATTGTTAATTATTTTCCATTTGATATTAGTATGGATTTTTGTTGTAAGGTGGAGGCATTTTCCAATAGCCTGTGATTTACAGGGTAACCTAGGCGAAATGTCAACCGTGCTAGCATGGTCAACCATGGTCAACCATGGTCAAAACATGGTTGACCATGGTTAACTATGGTCAGCGATGATCAGCCATGGTGGCTTGACCATGGTCAACCATGGTTGCCATGGTCACCATGGTATACCATGGTCGACCATGCTTTAGCATGGCCGAGCATGGTCAGCCATGGTCTTCACCTCACTTGACCATGGTTGACCATGGTCACTTTTAAGTATACCATGGTCAACCATGCTTTATCATGGGTGAGCATGGTCAGCCATGTTCATCACCTCACTTGACCATGGTTGACCATGGTCACTTCAAGTATACCATGGTCAATCATGCTTTAGCATGGGTGAGCATGGTCAGCCATGGTCATCACCTCACCTGACCATGGTCACTTCAAGTATACCATGGTCAACCATGCTTTAGCATGTGTGAGCATGGTCAGCCATGGTCATCACCTCACCTGACCATGGTTGACCATGGCTACTTCAAGTATACCATGGTCAACCATGCTTTAGCATGGCTGAGCATGGTCAGCCATGGTCATCACCTCACCTGACCATGGTTGACCATGGTCACTTTTAAGTATACCATGGTCGACCATGCTTTAGCATGGCTGAGCATTGTCAGCCATGGTCATCACCTCACCTGACCATGGTTGACTCTGGGTAGTGAATGAGAAAAAGCGCCCTCTGTTGTTATTAATCGTATTTAATGCATATTTACAACATTGTGAATAAATATTTGACACCATAAAATATAAAAACTAGTAATTTGATAAGTTAAAATAAGATTTTTAACAGAATAAATCTAAATAATATGATTATGCAGTTTATTCCGTTAAATATTTACCCCATAATTTTTGACCATGGTTGACCATGGTCACTTTAGATAGACCATGGTTGACCATGGTCTCTGGCCGTGGTGCCATTTTTCAAAAACATGGTTGACCATGGTTGACCATGGTCAAAAACATGGTTGACCATGGTCAAAAACATGGTTGACCATGGTCAAAAACATGGTTGACCATGGTCAAAAACATGGTTGACCATGGTCAAAACCCATGGTCAAAACCCTGGTTGTTGAACTATGGTTGACAATGGTTCAACCATGGTCAAACATGCTAAGTTTTAACCATGGTTGACCATGGTCACTTTAGATAGACCATGGTCAAAAGGTTAGATGGTTGACCATGGTCTCTGGCCGTGGTGCCATTTTTCAAAGCATGGTTGACCATGGTTTGACCATGGTCAAAACCCATGGTTGAACCATGGTTGACCATGGTTAACCATAGTTCAACCATGCCTTTTTCGCATAGGATGTCCAACGGGTTTGTTAACTTATAGCTCTAGGGTGTGGCCCATTAGTAAATTTTCTGCATCTGTGGTTCCATCTTGGATTCAGATGAATTGTTGAGCACTATTGAAAATGAATCTGCAAATGATTGTTCAAATTTAGCCCTTACTTCTTCACCCTATGTCTTTCCTATACCACAACCTACTAAGAAATATTTTTCAATTTTTGTGATCTCATTGTGATACTTCCATAGCAAACAGACGGATCAATGTTTCAAATAGGATAAAACCTGTCTCTGTGTCTGAGAGAGAGACTGAGAGAGAGAGAAAGAAAGGGGTGTGCGGGAGAGGGAGGAGGTGTACAGGAGAGAGAGAGAGACAGAGAGAGTGAAGGTTCTTAGGATAGTATAGGTTTGTTACTAAGGGGCTGTGCAATATTTATGTAAAATTGGGGGGCAAGAATTTTTGGCAAGCCAAAACTGGGGAGGGGGGCAAGCAATTTTGGCCAACCGAGAAGGGGGGGAAAGCAATTTTGGCACACATTCATGGGACGCCTTTTAAATAAAATGCTCTAAAAAGGCTTAGGAAAAGAGTACGGAAACACTTTAATATGCAAATGTTCCTGCTCGCTGCGCTCGCAACATATATCTAGACCATTTAAGGTTTGAAAATTGGGATCCCAAAAATTTGGCATGTGTAAAGGGGGGGAGATTTTTTGGCGGGCTAAGAGGGGGAGCCCGGGGGGGGGAGCAAGCAATTTTTGGCAGGCCGCGAGAGGGGGCATGCGATTTTGGCAGGCCTTTCAAAATTTTACCCCCCGGCTCATAATTATTGCACAGCCCCTTATTACAAGAAAGTGTCTTTTGATCAAACAACTAACCCCTCCCCCAGTTGCTTCCCTGTCACTGAATATCCCACTATTTTGGACCACAAGTTTGTGCAAAATTTCAGATTTCTCCCCTCCCCCTTGGTGCCACAGCTGCTACTAACCATAAAATTCTCTTCCCCACAGTGAATTACAAGAAGGTTTAGCCACTCCACTCCTATCCATAGATGCCACCTTAACTACTAACACTTCTCAATTCTCCAAGGAAAAGCATCCCAAAAAGACACACGCATCAAAGTCATCAAGTCTTCTCCCTACCTGATACCAGCATCGTATCAAGAAGTAATCCTATCCCAGGTAATTACCATATCACGTTTGCCTAATATGAATCGTGTTTGACACTCCTACAACCAACGGTGTGATATCGGTAGCTTTCGCGCTCTTGAACACCGTGCCAAACGGGATTGTGTAGGTCTTGGGTAAACACAGTAAGGTGAAACTGTGAACACCCAAGGGCGATGTTGCAATATTCAACATCTTGACTGCTCTTCATGTAAGATGAGGTAACATAATGATTGCTACAGGTACATGTCTAAAATTCATCAGCAAGAAAGCAAGTTGTTTCTACCATGAATGTCATCAGGATAGCCAAGCTACAACTTGGGCTGCTGAAATTGCCGCAAAAAAAGTGGAAATTGGCATAATTTTTGGGGTTTTGCCTTAAAAGTGGAGAGGGGGGCAAAACATATATCGCCGCCACTGCCTGAGGTTGGATACACATTCAACTTTGATATGTTGATATGATAACGCCATATCATACCTAACAGCACCTAAGACCTACAAAATGTGTGCAATAAGCACAAAAAAACCACAAGTAGACCACAAAACAGTAACTTGTTTTAAACAGGTAAACTGTGAATTGTAGGATAGGCTTTTCAAGGAGAGGGTAGAAGGTAAACCGTGGGCCCTCAGTGTACTAAAAGATCTTGTGAATGGACCCTGGCCTGGGGACCAATAAACCCACTTATTTTGCCCATGTCAGTGGTCTCTATAAAGGGGTTTTCTTTACGATCAAGAATTGGAAAAATGTGTGTATAATGATGGCCGTGAACAGGTGGTGGCTGACATGATCGAGCCGGCAACTTGTGAAAGCGCCCGGCCGTATGGCATTTTCAATATACTTGGTTAGTTTTGTGGGGTTCATTATCGAACCCAACGGTTTTAGCTTGTATTTATATTATTTATCAACATAGGCCTATTTGTTTGTGATATTTCAAGCGTTTTAAAATGTCAAAATAATCCCATTCAATAACACGGTTGACAATGAAAATTTACTGAATTTAGGGAATGCAATGCGGCCACCACCTGGCCGTGAAGAAGCCACATTTTGCCATCAAGAGATATTTTATTGATGTGTGGATAAGGATTTCTGTTTACATAATAATAATGAAGTACATAAAAAATTACTCTGTTGATATTGATCAAGAAAACAAGTCCCGTAATTATCTTTCGAAACATTCTTCTAACAGGTCTGACACCATCTCATACTGTATGCAAGAGAGCGATTTATCCTCCAAATGTTGTCTTCAGCAGCAGCATTCGCAAAGGGGGAGAGGGAGCCATGGCCTACTCACTTTCGTCAGTCAGTCAGGGAAATGAATCCTGTTAGGGGGATATGCACCTACTTTGGGGTAAATTTACATGCCCAACTTTTGTCAGTCAGTCGGGGAAATGCACCCATTCTGTGGAAATAAATGCATCTAGTCAGAGGAAAATCTATGGAGCTAAGGAAAAAACTAGTTAATAATGAAAAATTAAAACTTACGAAAAGAAATCTGACCCCCCCCCCCCCTCCCCTTTTTTAGATTCTTGAGCATCACAGTGAAAGAAATTGGGGTCAATGATGCACCATTTTTATTTGGGCCTGTTTGGAATTTTTTTGAGTATAGTCTGGGGAATCAAGCCCTGTGGCCACCACTCTCAAAAACCTGCACACTCCACTGGTCATCAGTAATTGCTGTAATAATGATGGGATATGCAATAGGAAGTGAAGATCAAATTCTCTCTTTTTTGGGATAAAATTGATCCCTTTTAAATCTTCAAGAATGAATTCTTCCTATTTAATTCCACTGGAGTTACTTAGAAGCAATTCACGGTTAGAGAATATATAGCTATACCTGCTGGCTTTTAATAAATGCAACAAGATTTAAATACTTGAACAAATTTTGAAAGAAGGTGGGTAACAGACCAGCAAGTTTCTCCCAGGCTTAATATCTGGACAAAATTGACAAAATTAGCACTTTGCATTGTCAATTAGTCCTGTTTCAGAACCAACTTAACCAAATTTGAGGCAATTTTCACACATTTTTTACAATTGGTATGCATTTGTCCTGGAAAAATCATCGTGTGAGCAGTTCAGTGGGATGATCTTGAAATTTGTCCGCCTTGTGGAAATTTCACCCAGAACAACGCTACCAACAGCACAGGGTAAGTAAGAACAAGAAATGGCTTTCACTTGGAAATGACATTCAAACAAACCAACCTGTGAGATTCACTCATAGCAAACATTAACAACTCTTATTAACGAATCCGCAATGTAGCATAACGCCGTATCGAATAACTCCTTACGCCTTAGGAAAAAAATGACACAGTAACAAGTTGCGCCCCTAAAATTGATGATTGTTAGTAACACGGCAATGGCAGTATTTGTTAGCTTAAAATCAAGTTTTTAAATTGAACATTGATGGCTTGACACACTTATGTGGGCATTGTTTGAGGAGGGGATCTAGAGGAGTTTGCAAGTTTGAGAGAATTATTACCCCTTATAAGGAGGCAGGTTAACCCTATGCATACTGCTGCCTGCTAAAAACATTTGGAATACAGAAATTTTTCACTTAAAAATCGACAATAATTTTCAAAATATTTATATCATACAGCAAAATATTTTATATATTGTTTCTCTCGATTCTTGAAACATCTTAAATTTCTTCATCATTAAAAATTATTTGGTATGGAAAATTGACACACAGACGCACAAAACCACAAATCAAAATGTCATAATGAGCCAAATTAGTTCACAACTTCCATGCTTATAAATCAGCTAGACTACCACCAAAACATTTTGGTTTTTTTTATTAAATAAGTCAATTTCTAAATCTCTTAAACCAGTTCCTACTCATTTAAATCTGATTACAAGTTAAAAATATTGCTATATAAAACACAATTCTATTTTTTTTAAACAATTTGGTTAAACTTTTCCTGTATCGATTGCCTGCACTACTGTAAAACTCTGTGTGTCTATAGGGTTAAAAAGAAGTTTGAATGCATGCTAAGGCATGATTTCAAGACCTCGGGCTCTGTTATGTTTGAACTTAGTTTTCTTGTTTTGTCCTCATAACACACAGATGGCCCTATATAGAATCAAAACCATTCAAAGATATCAAGTTTACTTCCAATGTACCGAGGTTAACTCATTGATTCAACGCATAAGTATATTTAAAATACAAAAAAATAAAAGACGTTTTTGTTAGAATAGTTGTATATATGCATGTGGTATAACACAGATTTAAGGAACAAAAGCAGCCGTGCTGTTTATAGTTCTGCGGACTGTGTATGATAAATAGACTTAACAAGCTTTTCTAGCTTATTAAAGTTCTATCACGCGTCTATTGTCAAACTTTTTGTGTGACGGTTTGAATTTGGGGGGTTTTCTAATCGAGTAATATGGTTCCCTATTGAACAGTTTACGGTTTATAGCCTATTATTACTACTCAAAATGTATAGGGTATAAAGAAGAAGGGGGAAAGAAGCCTTAGGTCCATTTGTGGTCATTGTAAATTTACTTTTCATTTCTTTTAAACAAACTTGAAATGAGTTTGTGCATATTGCAAAAAGAAGTTTGGTCAAACTTTTTGATAACATTGATGGATGGAGTTTACCTTTCTTCTTTCTGAACTTGAAGTGAGGTCTTTGATGCATGTGTGGAGAAGTCGGTCAATTTTTTGTATATTGGATGAAACTGATGGATGGGATTAAGGTGAATAAAAACAACTCAAGAAAAGGAAAATTATAATCATGATTCAGACTTATATCAAAGCTTTGTTTGAAAGTTTGGTCAAACGTTGCTATATATTACTGAATAGGATTGTCAACAAAGCTTTTGTCAACTAAGTTTGTTTGTTTACATGTAGATTAGAAGAGTTGTGAACATCTTGCATATGAATAATTGTACTCAGGAGTAGGACCCCATTAACACAGAGCCCAAAGTTTTAGTCGACTTTGAACTCGAATTCATTTGTGTGAAACAGGGTCGCCACATTTTTGAACTCGACTTCAGAAGTTGACTTTAAATGACGACCCAGAGCAACATTTGTTGAATTCAAAATTGTCTTCAAACTCGACTTTTGTATTGTAAACAAATTAGACTTCAGTTTGTGGTCATTGTAAATGTACTTTTTAAACAAACTTGAAGTGAGTTTGTGCATATTGCAAAAAAGAGTTTGGTCAAACTTTTTGATAACATTGATGGATGGAGTTTACTTTTCTTCTTTCTGAACTTGTAGTGAGGCCTCTGGTGCATGTGTGGAGAAGTCGGTCAATTTTTGATGATATTGATGGATTAGATTGAGGTGAATAAAAACAAAATCAAGAACAGATTGAATCATTTCAGCTTTATGTCAAGCTTATAATAATATATCATGATTCAGACTTATATCAAGCTTTGCGTACAAGCTGTGTTTGAAAGTTTGGTCAAACTTTTTGATTACTTTGATGGATGGAGTTTACGTTTCTTCTTTCTGAACTTGTGAGGTCTTTACTGCATGTGTGGAGAAGTCGGTCAATTATTTGTATTTTGGATTAAACCACAGACCCCTTTTTCTAGGGTCTGTGGTTAAACTGATGGATTGGATTGAGGTGTATAAAAACAAATCAACAAAAGATTGAATCATCAGATTTATGTCAAGCTTATAAATAATATATCATGATTCAGACTTATATCAAAGCTTCTGCAAGTTCTGCTTGAAGTTTGGTCAAACTATGGAGATAGTCACATACCTTTTGTCAACCAAGTTTGTGAGTAGATTGGTAGATTGTGAACATCCTGCATCATGTTTCACATTATCTCAGTGAAAATTTAACTTTTTGTATAAGTTCCTGTCATTTGATTGTGTTTGTTGTTTCCATTTTTTTTTCAATTTGAAGTAGCCATAATTTAAAATACAAAAATACTCAAACAGAGTAAGTGTTTCCAATTATCATTTGCAATGTACAAATTTACATAAAAATAAGCAGTGAAGCACCATATGGACTCTCATCGTTTCTGCATACAAATTATTTCAGATACTGTTGGAGTGTTCGTGTTTCAATCAAAAGTCACAACTCCCTTATAACAAATTTAATGCACTGAGCAGACATGGCGGGGACTGCAATTTGAATTAGTTTTTAAAAGCAATCATTTCCCTATCTCCAACCATCTTCATCCAGCCTGTCATCTTACACTATCCCTCACTGTAGTCTTCTATTTAAAAACCTTATGGCCCCTCATCCAGCCACCATTAGCCACCACATAAAACCCTTAGGTCTGATTTCTCGAAGTTTGGCTAGTAGGCTTCCTAAACCAGTAGGCCAGCCCTACCAAGGTGGATCAATTTTACTGATTTATCTTTCTATGTGATGTATGATGTGAAGCACTGATATATAGGACTAATTGGGCTTAAGCCAGATGGCTTAGGAAGCCTGACCACTAACCATGCTTCGAGAAACTGGCCCTATGAATCCTCTCCTTCAATCTTACATTGCCCTGCCTAATCACTAAGCTATAAGGTATCCATCCTCTCACTCCCAACCCACCCACATCCAGCTGTGCATCTAACACCATCCTCTTCAATTGAACATCACCACCCTCAACCAGTCAACATGTTACTCTACCTGGCTCCTAACCATCCA
Organism: Amphiura filiformis; assembly: GCF_039555335.1. NCBI lineage: Eukaryota > Metazoa > Echinodermata > Ophiuroidea > Amphilepidida > Amphiuridae > Amphiura > Amphiura filiformis. The sequence goes on from NW_027305538.1 coordinate 333,755, forward strand.
GGGGCGGATCCAGGACTATCAAACGGGGGCACAGAGGCTAAAATTGGCTGCAGTTGGCTGATCAAATTATGATCTTCTCCATTTTAGCCTAATTTTTACAGTTTTTTCCTTACTTGCCCACTTTCAAATTGAACCTCATCCAGCCAGCCATCTTTTACTCTTCTCCTCAACATCCTCCCATTAGCATGATTATCACAAATGCCCCCAAGCATCTTCTCTGGCCTCCTCACCCAGCTACTTTTAACCACCTGACCAAACCCTTAGAATCATCTCCTTCACTTTCAGTTTCCATATTAAATCACCCATAAACTATCAATCCTCTCCTATTCCAAACCCACCCTCAACCAGACACCCACCCATCATACTCTACCCCTCACCACCCCTTCCCTTCATCCCCTTGAACTATGAACACCCTTTATAGTTGATTAGTTGCCCTTCACCCAACCACCCTCAGGGGTGTGAGTGACCACAGATAAAAAAATCTGAAAAAATCTGAAAAAGTCTGAAATTTGGCAAGCTCCTATACTTTTGTACAGAGAAAGTGTAGAAAAGAGATAAATATCAAGATCAAAAAATCTGAATTCAGATTTTAATCTGAACTCTCACACCCCTGCACCCTTCATCCCCTTCAATCACCCTTCAACTACCCTTCATCCCCTTCAACTAGCAGAATATCCTTTATAATTGCCCTTCACCCAACCACCCTTAACCACCACCCAAACCCTTGTAATCCTCTCCTTCCATCTTAAGTTTCCATATCCCTACTAATCACCTATAAGCTTATTTACATCCATGCATGCAAGAACAGCTTTCCTCCTTACAGTTAAATGGAGTTTTAATTTCTTCAAAATTTGTCAGTAATTGTTTGCCAAATGCAGCTTAACAGCTGTTATCGCTCCCGCAACAAAGACGGCAGTGTAAGAGGACCCACAGCCATCTTGGTGAAATCTTGGCTGGTTCCTGGTATATCTTGGCTCCAATTAGTAAGTATCGAGATTTCAAAATGTCTTTTTAAAAATGAGGAATGTTAATTCAACGTTTTACTTAACTTTCTGTTCAAAATAGTCAGTGTTATGCCACTACTTGTACTTGTATGCAATGCAAATTCAGCAATAAATAAATTTCAGCTCAATTTATTTTCTTACAAGTTTTTCCATCCACAATGAAGCCTTACAAATTTCATTTTCATTGTAAATGCGACCATAAACAACCAGACACAATTGCCCCCACCCCCTACTTAAAATCAAGTGCACAGATGATCATGAAGCAACCGATACTACCGCCATGAATACCATGCCATTGAGCATACTTCGTTGTATACAAAAACCCTCAACTTTTTTGTGCCAATGAAGAAACTACAATGAGTTACAAGTTGGAGAGTTCTGTTTAGAGCAAGTGAAGAGTTTAGATGCAAAAACAAATCTATTTTCTCAATTTGAGATATTGCCAAATATAACTTGTCAATATTAAAAATATAATATTTGTACTTTTTGTTCATATTTTCACAAATTCTCAAATATTACAAAACAAAATTTGAAAATATTTGCTACTTTTTGTTCATATTTTCACAAATTTATGTTGGAATTTTTAAAGTCGGGTGTCAATTAAAGCCAGCATTAGGCCACATGTTGGTTTGAAAATGGTTTGAAAATGGTGTATGTTGTGTTTTCTATCTGAACTCTTCATGTGTTTTCTGCTGAATTTTATCCTCTCAATATCATCATGAATCTGGGTGGTTTTTTTACATATGTGGTGTGATCAAGCAAAATCAGTCTGAAGTTGGGCATATTCAATTGTCGGTTGTAATCACATTGAGATTTTTTTTTTTTTTGATAAACACGATGTAGATTCTACTCTTACTTTATTTCTCAATCAACTCCCAATCCATCCTTCATGTAATATTTTGTGTAAGAAAGCCTAAGCTAACCCTATCCCTAACTCTAATCCCAATCCCAACTCTAAATTCTTTGTATAATGAAATGAAGGCACAACCCAACTCCCCATATCCAAACTCTCAACTCTCAAACCACCACTCTCCATTACTCTCAACCCATTATCACTCGTGTGTGAAAAGAACATCCATGCCCTCTGGTAGAAGACACCACATACACCCTGGTATTGTGCTCACCACCATCTTACACCCCTGCCTTGAAACATAAACCAAGGTTCCTATTGTCATCTACAGTCTTATTAATGAGGCAGCAATTCTTGGCCCGCACGGGAAGCATGACGTTCCAGCCAGCTAGCAGCCAGGCGGCACATCGCCATATCGCCAAAAAGTTAATTCATCCACCAAATGCTAGTTAACGCCAAGGACCCACTTAAGTGCTTGTTCTTATCATGCTTCTGGATGTGTTAAGTGCCAAAATATTTTCCATCTGAGAAGGTTTTGAGTATCGATGCCGGGGAGAGTTTTCACAACAAAAGCACTTCTTAAGGAGTATGCTTGGTTTATCTTTAAGAAAGTTAGCTAAGGGCTTGTTAATAATGCTACTTGAGTCAAACAGTTTATTGCCGCTGAAGCTGTTTTTTATTGTTTTGATGTATTGACATTTATATACTACACAAGAAGACACATTAAGAGGGTAAACTACTTTATAAGTCTTTTTAAATCACCGACTTGCAAAGTTTTGTTGATCGCTTTTTTTTCATTGTTCAGCGCTATCCATTGCCTATGGTATGTGTGCAGAAGTGGTGTAAAATCTACTAAAAGGCCATGTGCTTGTTTTTAAGTTGTAATTGCATGGTGGATATTGTTAATGTTGTTAACATTGCTAATATGCTGTTATATAAAAATACTAAAGGACTGTGTCAAAATAGTAAATAAACTGTGCTAGTGTACAATGTACTTGCACCCCAGGGGGGGTCACTCCCATTGAGGCCTGTACACCATCCGCGATAATGAAAACGCGTAAAAAGGGTAGTTTTTCGTGGGTAAGCACGATCACGCCAATAATGCGTTTAGGGTGTCAAAACATGAAATATTGGAAAAAGGGTAGCAAAATTGCAATTGCTAATACACGGAAATGAAATTTAGGGTATGAAATTTGATGCAAGGAATAAAATCCTTGTTTAGGGTATTGTTTTAGCCAAGGGTTAAATCCTTGTTTAGGGTGCTTTTCAAAAATTGATTATCGCGGATGGTGTACAGGCCACAATGGGAGTCACCCCCCCACCCCCCCCCCCACCCCCGGGACTTGCACACTACATGTTTACTATCAAAATTTGTGAGAGGCCTCTAAGCCAGGCCAGCTAAATGGATGAAACTCACTGTCTGGCCATCTGTCTTCCAATTCAGAAACAATGTTGCTAAAAAAAACTCATATGTATGGGTGTGCACACAAACCACAACACACCCCCCACACACACACACTCTCCAAATTGAAAGTTGCACATATAATTTAATAAGCTCGTAATCACCGGGAATCCTAAGAACATTATAGACTCATTATCAGGCCTGCCAATTACGAGCTGATCCAACTATATGTACGTCTCATTCCTACAGTATGTAAAGACTGGCAAATGAGGACATAGGATTTTCCAAACCCAGGATTTTTCGGGGATTTTCCAACCTGAAACTTTGAGCCATGACATGTACTAGCTTGAAGTTTTAAAATTCAATCAACTCTAAACCTGACCCTGTGTACTGCATAACAAGTCTTAAATGGTCTCACATGCATTTTTACATGGTTAGCAATATTAAAGCCAGTGGAAGGAACCGGGGAAGGAACACACACATCCACCACATATATTATATGCACCCACATACCACACAATAATGCCAGTACAATCTGCATTCATTAATTCACTTTGTTTAAGTCCCAATCTGTTCTATTACTACCAACATGACACAATGTTCTTTTCAAGACGGCTCACATGAAATTCAAATTATATCATCATTACATAAGTTAAAATGTTTTGACTTTTCACAATAACACAGCAGTAGTATACATTAGCCTGGAGAAACTTGCACATTTCTTTCAAGCGCACTCATCATATTTCAATTGTTATGAAACGAAAATGCGGAGAAAATGAGAATCTAAATGCGATGCCCTAAAACGTTTCCCTGAAGCGTTTTTCACTCCGCGATCTCCATCTGAAGGGAACTCAATCCATACTACGACATCTGTACAGTGAGCACTGAGCATGAATAAACACCATTGATACAGAGAGGTTAACCCTCAGCAGACAGCACACATGCCAAATTTGGAACAAATTATTGCACCAATTTTTCATAAAATTAAGAAAAAAATCCGAAATTCTCACTTTTATGAATATATTTGAAATCTGCATGAAAAATGCATTGGAATAAGTACAAACATGCCTAGTATTGGTTCAGTGGCTTCAAGATAGACTTATGTATCTTTCGAAAATGAATTTTATCCCCTGTGTGCAACCTATTTGCACACAAAGCACTAATATGTTTGCTCAAAACCTAATTCAACTTAACCAAGTGTCCTTTCAATGTCCATTTTCATTCATTCATTCATTCATTCATTTCACCCTGAACCCAACCTAAATCATAATACCACATTTATTTGAAAACCACACATATCGCTTACATGCCCACTCAATACTCCGGTTATTAATAATAAACTCACTCCTCATTGTGTGTTAAATGCGCAAACACTCTTCAAAAATATGACATTCACTTTTGCAGTAACTTTATGAAACCAACTGTTTTTTAACAAGCTCTAACACAATTGTAATCCGCACTCATGTTACACTGGATTCATAGCGAGTCGCTTTGAGTGGAGTTCTGCGACTTAATTCTTAATTGTGGGAGTTTATTTTTTTAACGATCCTTAGCTAAGAATCCACTTAATGCGTCCTTGTCCGAGCCATAGCAACCTCCGCCCAGTGTGCGGTTACCGGCAAGATTCTCTCGGCGAAGGTATGACAGATGTTGCAGTAACGGGCATCGTGTTAACATCTTATCTCCAGTAATCAAGTGTTAAAATGATTGGCTTTCAAGGAAGTTGGATTGCCATATCCAAGAGAATAAAGTTTGGTAGTTGATACCTTTGACACCACTGGCACACTTCAAAGTAGATCCAAAATGCCAACATGTAAAAATTTGTTGGTGTTTTTCAAAGCATTTCACCCCTGGCCAAGATACCTTTAGAGGCCTATTGCACAATTACATCATACCACTGCACTTCACATTATCTCCATAATCATGGTGACCCCAGATGCTCCCATTTACAAACAGACATAGATGTACCCTTATAGGAGCAGCAGTACCCTCACCAGCCTATATCAAAATATCCATCAAAGCCCATCAACACATCAAGAATATAAGGTGGTAAAATACTGAGGTTATTTAACTGATATTTGTTATCAATCAGATGCCTGATGAAGTCCGAAGTTTTCGGACACAACGTAGCAAAGTGAGTTGCAAATTTTAGTTTCACTTTTAGATTTAATTTACAAAATAATGCTTTGAACTACTGGATGAATAATCTACACCAAGATATTCGTTACCATGGTTCTAATCTGCATGATAAATTGAAAATGCAATCATCATGATGACTCCAGCTTGAGTACACATTTTTGTAATCTGGCAACACTGACTTTATCCACTAGTGTAAAAGGCCCTCCTGCCTTTTGGTACCTTTTGGTACTTTTGAAACTGAGCGCGACCAACTGTTGTACACATCATCAATCATTAAATGCCCCAGTAATCAATCCTGTCATCCCATACAATTTGACCACGAATGTTGCAGCAATTTCTAATGACCAGTTAAATACTCATTACCATAAGAAGAAACATCACAATTGGCTTTCTGCCCGACATCAATGACTACCCAGATTTAGCCCTACTCTATTACAAAAAGTTTACATTACTGACAAAAAAAGGAGTTTTATTACTTACAATTGAGGTTTTTCTGACAGTAATAAAAGGTTTTGCTGTTACTTCCTTAATGAAGTTTGTATTGTTGACAAAGAAAAGTGTGAATTACTCAAGAATGACACAATAGACTGCTTACAAAGCTACATTAAGCCCATATGTTAAGTTAACTCAATTCTGTGACTGAAAAGCAACATAGGGGTAAAATGGAGTTCAAATATTGATACCGTTCCACCTGACCCATATATTTACCTGTTACTAGAAAAAACTCAGATGACACAAGAATTTTTCTTTCATACTTGACCATTTTAGCATACAAATTTTGCCAATTGCACATCTGTCTATGTTTAATGTTCTATGAAATTATATTTGACCATTTTTGCTTGGAAATGACAAATTTTGTTTAAAAACTTCCAAGAAAGACAATACATTCACTCCACTTCACAGATTTTACATTTTAACCAACCTCCGTCCTCCCGATATCATAAACAAATGTATGCCACTGCCTTTTCTGTGTGTTAAATTTATTTTATAAATGGTTCAAATGGAAACGAAAAATGGATATGAAAACAGAACATGAAAAATCGGACCACACATTATTTAAGAATACTAAACCTTACAATTGTAAAATAACGACATTTCTCTAAATGTTTTGTTTAAAATTAAAAAATCTAACAACTATAAAAAACAAAAACAAATTTGAAAAACAAATTTGAAAACACATTTGTTCCAAAATGCTTTTAATTGACTCTTTGCATATCATGAACTATACAACACTGATGAACTGTTTTGGTATTAATTGTTATAATATGTTTGTATCATTGTACATGGGTTATTTTTTGCAAAGCGACATGAGCTTCTCTCGACGGATACCGGCGCTTTATTAAGTGTACATTATTATTATTATAATGAATTTTAAACTGGTTGTGAATGCACTTTCATCTCAAATTATCAGTAGTCAAGAAATCTGAAAACTTGGCACTATTTGCAAACTTGATTTGTGCCTGTGACATCTGCAGAAAAGGATTAAAATTAAATAAATTGTACTCCACCAACACATTTACTCACAACAATTAGTACCTTTGTTCTATTTTTTTAATAAGAAATTATGAAAAAAAGAGGAAAATTTCCACCACAATGAATAATTTGGTCTGAAACACAGCTATAAGCTTATAGCAGTGTGCCCCATCTCCCAGCACCTGTACATGGAGATGGCTATCTTGGTATGTACTTGTATTACATCTTGTATAGGGCGGAACACCTGATGGCCCTAACAAGATCTCCTAACAAGATTAACCTGCGGATTAAAAAAGTTCCACTGATTAATTGCCCTTAAACCTGATCTAATTGCCCCTAACCTGATCTAATTCAGATTAGCAAATCAGATTGACTCAAGATCATACATCATAATTTGGTTAAAAACAAGTACTCACTGTGATTCCGGGCTGTGATTGTTCTACATGGAAGCAGAGGGGTGCCACTCCTTATACAATAATGGGTATATAAAATTTGAACGGGTGAGGTAGTTTTACTTTGCAAGAAGCCTCCTTTATACAAGGGTTGCTTTGACAATCCTTAGATTGAACAATAATGTTTGTATAGTGTTAACTTGAGGAATGAAACATTGTCATAAATTTAACATTTGTCTCCATAATTATAGTTATACAGGTAAAACTGAATCATGACTCATTAATGTTTATCCCCCACCCATCCCCAAAACCCTGAGCACATTTGTTCTAAGATAGCCATACGATCTATAACTGGTAGCCTCTTATACAAGTAAGGTTTTTTTTCTCACAAATCTTTAGATTGAACGAGGACAGAGACAAGACCCATTTTACCTTTATCTCTCAGTCTAATTCAAGGGATACACAGTGGCGGCATGGGGGGGCAAGTGAATTTCAGGGGGGCAAAATCAACAAATTTTGTGCAAAATTGCCGCAAAAAGTGGTATTTTTGTAATTTTGGTTTTTACTGGGGGGTCAACAGGGAGGAAAGAGTTCTGACTGGGGGCATTTGCCCCCCGTGCTGCCAATGGGGATACAGGAAAATCTGAATCATGACTCATTTATGCCTATCCCCCTTTCCTACCCTCAACAAGAAACTGGCCCAAATTTCATATAAAATATAGCCCCATTATCCATTCCCCTATACCACTCTTCAACAAATAATAATCAAATAAAAAGAATCAAATACACCCCCTCCCTTAGGCATACAAGATGCCCGTCCCACAATTGTGCAGCTTGTTAGGGAAAACATTGACCCATTTCCCAGATTAAGTCAATCAAAGAAAAATATTGCTTTATCTGATCCCATAAGTCAGCCGATTTGTCCCATGTTATTTACCAGTTAATGGAACGCAAATAACCATAAACAGATTTTCGAAGCTATTAAAAAATTGAATTAGTAAAAAAAATTGTGATAAGTCGGTCATATCTGAGAATCTTGACATACAATGTGGATTAGAGGTGCAAACATGTGTGATTAGCGCACAGATTGATTGCAATCATGAAGTAAGTCAACGATTCAATCAATTAAATCAAGCAAGCGTGGCCTGGTTCATTGGGTGGGGAAGTCACAAAGAGGAGTTTTGTTTTGAGAAAAATTGTGGTGTCTAGTGAACAAGAAAATGGGTTATTGAACTCAGTGTCTGGTAGATGCAGGCATGAGAATGATCATCCATGAAAAAACCTGAAACGTTTTAAAAAAGCCTGAAAAAGTAGTGAAATTGGGCTAAAAAGTCCAAAAATGGGCTGAAATTAGAAGAAAGTGCAGAAATTTGGACAACAAAAAATGAAAATTCTCATGCCTGTACAGATATATTTTTCTTGTGGTTTTAATGTTTTAAATTTCAAAGAGGTAGGTAGAATGATACCTTACCCTTCCCAGAATCCTTTGCAACATGATACATCACCTCATTACATCAAATGACAATCATGATCTCTACAGGTTCCAGCATGTTTTTGTTAAGAATAGACTGGCTAATGGTTGATAGTCAAGAAACATTATTTTGTAAGAACTGGATGTGCTCTGTTCATTTCTTCACTATCGACCCAATTTGCACTAGATATCAAATCAGTACAGAAAATTGAAATATGAGAAATGCATTATGGGAAGTGTTAGATATATTCTCTAGTAGGATCTTTTCTGTCGGCAAAATTTTATAACGAATGATCAAAAACCTAATCTATACAAAGGTGGAGAGTACTTTTAAAAGATGTATTTTGTCATTTTACATGTATACATACATTATACATACCCCACACATATACACTCCTAATCACATACATGTAGACTTGCTAGTGAGGACTACAGCTTATTTCGTAAGCTCCAAGCTCCAAAGCTAAATCTCCCAACTAGGAGAACAAGACATGATCTTAATATGCATTTTTACATTGTTTGCAATATGCTAGTTGTCCTCAGTTATCATTGTATTTTCGGGTCTGCGCATTCGTTTGCAGATCTTTTCAACCGCACACCAAACATATGTAACACAATTAGGGGTGTGATTTTCGGTAATTTTGTGACCGTGTACCGGCGCATTTTTTCAGGCGGGTAACCGGTGCCTGAAATGCAACAAAAAAAAATTAATTTTGTTTTTTTAAGGTCAACCATGAATGATCCTAGCATTTAGGTCTAGGTCCAGGGACACTACAAAACTGCTCAATTTCAAATTTGCCGCCTTTAGCCTCCACGGACCACATAATACACTTGCACACGGAAGTTGCAGGATTTTTAGTGATATTCCTACCAACAGCGGATTGGACAACTTACTTTCGGTTGCTTGTTTTGTCAGAACATTAGATAGAACTTGTGATGGACAAATATCAAAAATCTTTCCGAGTGGGAACTGTAACTTGTCAATATGTTCTTGTTCTTGAGACAGTAATGAGTATTTACCCAGACGGGTTACGATTTTTTAATGTTATTTAATATTCAATCCAAACCACTAAAGCAGTGAAAAAAGTGTTATTTATTAGTTTAAAATATATTTTGAAATTTGCACAATATATTTACACATACGTCATCCGTCTAAAGAGAAAACTTAGTAAACAAAATTAAAATGATGTGTAAAGTGCTTAAAAGTGAAGGATTAGTCATTAAAATTGCCATTAGGTATTTTTGAAATGCAAACTTTGGCTAAACACAAGAAAAACAGTAGTATTGACAAAACTTAAAGCCATAATGTGTGATTTACATAAAGAATAGAGTTTTCACTGATCATATTAATTGTCCCCTTTTAATTTTGAGCTAAACAAATGAGATAAAATGAAGGAAATTGCTATTTCATTCTAGCACCTACAATGTGTGTATTAGCTCGCCGATCGTATTATTATCATGAATATTGGTGTAGCTTCACACAGCTAGCGCGAACAAACAAGATGTAAGACAAATAGCAATATGCACAGAATTTATAATACAGAATCAAGTAATATGCACACGTCACTGTAATTAAAGTACTTCAGGCTTAGCCTTTCACATGGTATTTTAGTACACCATTGGGCATCACAATCATGCAAAAAGTAGAAATTCAACAAAAACTGAGGGCGTCGCTGTCGACCAAATCACACATTATGGTTTTAAGCCCGGGGGGGGGGGGGTACTCGGTACAAATGACCATACGGGACGTGCCGCAAACATGGGTAGCATTTTCAGCCTTCTGGTATATCAATGACCCCTTTTTCAAAGCCTATTTTGGTATATGAATGGGTCCTTTTTTCAAAATTTTCTCAATTTTTTCGAAAAACAGCCCAATTTTCCTTAATCTAGCCAAAATTTTGGGAAAATTTGTAAAAACTAAGACAATTTTGGGTAAATTCGGCCAAATTTTTGACTTTTGATATATCAATGGGTCCAAATTTCTTGAAAAATTGGTATATTTATGGGTCTGCTTCCAAAATCTCAGCGGCAGGTCCCTACCAAAACCAAACTTGAGTACCCCCGGTTTTAAGCCCCATTTAAATACATTTGTAAAATAAGGTGAAGGTAAAGGAGTCGAACCTGTATTTTATCGGATGGAGTGCCCATCTCTCCACAGTGAAATGTTGCTGTGGGGGATCGCCATACCTCCTCCACAGCAAGTCTGTTACGTTCCCAGCATTTAAGAATGCCGGTACCCATTTAAATACCTGGATGGAGAAGAGTAATCGAGACGAAGTGCCATATACTCCAGGGCACAACACGATGGCGTTTGTCTTTAATACACAGCTTGCAGCTTAACCACTAGCAGGCTATGTTAGCACATCTAGCACTACTAACAAAGGTGCAAAAGCTGAATTTTGATGTGGTTGTGAATTTATTTACAGATTTTAGTGATTTTTCGAGTTATTTGCTACAAAATAAAACCTGACTAACCCTACTTCAAAAGGTTTGTCCGCCCGTACAATGGCTTTTGGGGTTTTTTTGGTGTTTTTTTTGTTGCCTTATATAGCAAATGAGTAAGGAAACCAATAATTGCATTTATATAAATTTCCATAGGTCTTGTGATTCTTAAGGGCTGGGGTATGAACGTTTGGACAGTATTTATTTTGGGACATTAGAGCACATCAGACATATCGAATTGCATTCTGAATTCAAGAATGTCATTCTGATATCAAATAATTTTGATTTTTGAAATTCGCAATTTAATACACATTTTATGGCAAATCATTAAAAATTGATATTTTTGATATTTAACAGTACTCGAAGTAAACTTTATAAATCTGATGATTTATACTTAAAGTGTATGTAGGTGGGATAAAAAGCCGACGATCAATTGAAAATTTTGACCTTTCGTATTGAAGATATGGATTTTTTTTCCCAAAACACCAAACAAAAATAAGGTCTTTTGGGGAAAAATCCATATCTTCAATATGAAAGGTCAAAATTTTCAATTGACCGTCGGCTTTTCCTCCCTGCTGCATACACTTTAAGAATATATCATTAGATTTATATAATTTACTTCGAGGACTGTTATATATCAAAATTTGAAAAATATCAAATTTTTATAATTTGTCATAAAATTTGTATTATATTGTGATTTTCAAAAATGAAAATTATTTCATATCAGAAAGACATGCTTCGTATTCAGAATGCAATTCGATAGGTCTGAGGTGCTCTCATGTCCCACAAAAAATACTGTCGAAACGCAATAAACGCTCATTTTAGATCCCTTAAGTTAACTTGCCAATAATGTGTACTGTATCATTTATTTTGGGACTGATATGGTTATTTTATTATGTAACTTAGAATGTTTGGGTAGTATGACTGCATAACTTTGTATTTCTAATATTTCTAATTCTTGCTGCCTTTTTGTGATTTGTTGTTGATTTTCTTAATTTGTTAATTTGTTTGCTGAAATGAATAAAAATTACAAACATTGAAATATAAAAACTAGAGCGATAACCGCACCATAGCTGAACCATGTGGCTTCGGCAGTATATTGTGGTAGGCCTATACCACTGTCACCCGGAGTCTGTGATGGATATATCTCGAAATGCTACGAAGGTATGACCACGAGTGGTGTTAATGAAAGAGGAAAAGTAAAGAATATAAAATAAGGCCAAAAAAAAAAAAAAAAAAGGTTTGTCTCTGGACCTTTTGGCTAAAAAGCTATGTGCTATGCTTTTTTTTTTTTTTTTTTGAAAAACAGGCTATGTCCTATGCGATGTTTTTTTTTTTTTTTTTTGTAACAAGAACGGCGCCCCAAATAACATGGCATACGCAAACGTTACTCCCGGTTTAACTATTCTAACCGTCACCTCCTAAAACCCCTAACCTAAACCCTAACCCTAACCTATACTAAAAAATATGCTAAATAATTAAAGTTCCCCTTCAAGTTCTGAAAAATTTCGATCACACGACGTGACAATGTAAATGTTGTGAGTAGTGCCAACTGCCAATGAATTGGTGCAAAATTCAGCACCACAAATGTTGATGTGCGCCGCTATTCCTACATTTAAACATTACCGTAAGTAAGGAGTACAAAAAGTTGACATTTATGTGTTGAGGAAACTCCAATATTTACTCTGCATGGTATGAAAATTAGTTAAATGATGATCTTTTCTCTGGTATACCGATATGAAATCGCTTATCGAGTAGCAAAATATCTGCACATGGGGAATTCCCAGTGACGTGTTCTAGATCTACAAGTAGAGTCGATTGTCCCGCTATTTCGCTTCAAGAGAGCCAAGTTACTTGCATACTGTTTCAAGAGATCGGTATTCAGAGCGAACATGTCATACAGTTCTTGGAGTATTTATTTTTGACATTTTGTCAGAAATGATCGCCAATTGATTGTGCCGAAAATGTAATTTTTCTTGAAAACTACGATGTTTTATCATTCAAAAAAAAAAAAAAGCACTAGCGCCAGAAGGCTACGCCGCTAAATCTCATTTTAAAAGCTATGCGCGCTGGGTCCTGAGACAAACCTTTTTTTTTTTTTTTTGGCCTAAACTAGAGCAACTGTGCCCTTTGCAAGGGCACGAGGTAAGTTAGGCGGATGACTGTGACGATCTCATCAAGCAGCAATACTGTGCAGGATAGTATTAATTTTAATAAGACTGTTTCATTAATTGCCGTTTTAATATACCTTGATCGTGAGAAGCTGGCATTTTGAAAACTTGATTTTTGACCTCTGTATGACCCCTTAATGACCTTAAATGAATTTTAAAATATTTAAAACATGTTAAGAATGTCATAAGGATCATTGCATTTAAATTTCAGGTCAATTGAAGCATTTTGAAAACTTGACCTTTGACCCCTTTATTTCCCCTTAATGACCTTAAATGAATTTTAAAATATTTTCAACATGTTTAGAATGTCATAAGGATCATTGCTTTTAAATTTCAGCTCAATCGGAGCATTTGGGAAAACTTGACCTTTGACCCCTTTATGACCCCTTAATGACCTTAAATGAATCTTAAAATATTTTTTAAATGTTTAGAATGTCATAAGGATTATTGCTTTCAGCTCAATTGGAGCATTTTGAGAACCTTGACCTTTGACCCCTTTATGACCCCTTAAATAAATTTTTAAATGTTTAAAACATGTTTAGAATGTCACAAGGATCATTGCATTTAAATTTAAGCTCAATCGAGCATTTTCAGTTAAAATGACCTTTTTTTATTCCTGTGACCCTGGATGACCTCCGGCGTTTGGAAATATTTTTATTATATTCTTTATGTTTTACTCTTTCATATGACACCACTCGAGATATGTCCATTTCAGACCAAATGGTTAGTCAGTTAGTAAGCTAGTAACTTAGTAAGTAAGCTAGTAAGTAAGCTAGTAAGTAAGCTAGTAAGTAAGCTAGTAAGTAAGCTAGTAACATTTACTCTTATAGGCTGATACCATTTCATGGTTCAGCAAAAAGTTAACTTGCCAATAACATATTAAAATAAAGTTTAAAGAAAAATCATGCACATGGGGCGAAAATGGCACCCATTATATCAAGCAGTGAGATCTCCTTTATAGAACCTATATCATTCCTCTTGTGTGTCAGCTTTATTTGTCTCAAAAATCATGCACATGGTTGTGGAAATGACATCCATTATATCAAGCAGTGAGATCTCCTTTATAAAACCCATAACATTCCTATTGTGTGTCAGCTTTATTTGTCTCAAAAATCATGCACATGGTGGTGGAAATAACACCCATTATATCAAGCAGTGAGATCTCCTTTATAAAACCCATAACATTCCTATTGTGTGTCAGCTTTATTTGTCTCAATATTTGCTCCCTTCCAACCTGCCTTAAGATAAAATGTTATCTCTACTTAAAACATTAAAATGTCACATTCATAAGAAACCATTCAGACTTAATTTCAGACACATGAGTAAATAACAACGCACATACAAGTGTCATTTGTTATTTATACAAACCTTATTGAATAAAGACTTGAGGTATTGAAGAAAAACATGTTCCAATATATTTTGATTTTAAAAGGCTATGTTGATTGTATCATAGGCAACATAAACTTGCAGCAGAAGACAGATCCGGTTTCCAAAAATGTTTTTCATCCAAAACTTGCACATAAGAATAAAAGTTGCAGGGAATTAATTGTCAATATTGCCGTGGGACTATTCCATTTAAAAACCACACACCCACTGTGGAAGATTTGAAATTCCAGTCAAAGTTGTAGCTTACATCAGTATGAGATTCTAACAACTCAATATTCACATAATATACCTACAGGTTTGTGTAGTGTCACGCATGAGACTACACATTCATGAAAAAGTCTTGAAATTGTCAAAAAAGCTGGAAAAGCACGTAAAATTGTTCAAAAACACCTGAAAAAGGGCTGAAAATTAATGAGACTACACATTCATGAAAAAGTCTGGAAATTGTCAAAAAAGCTGGAAAAGCACTGTAAAATTGTTCAAAAATACCTGAAAAAGGGCTGAAAATAAATAAAATTGTAGAAATTTTAACATCACAAAAGTCTGGTTCCATTCCAGGTTTTCCCATGCCTGAGCATATTCGTGTTTTTTTGTCAAAATAAACATGTTGTTGCAACTTTCATTTGGTAGAAAACATCCTATGTGTCATTGGCCCCTGAACATGTTTAAAGCAAAACCTATTGGCAGTTTTGTTTTAAATATGTTCTAAGGGCCACAATACATCTAGGAGGTTTTTCCTGCCCAACGATGATGTTAAATTATGACTTTTCCACATAATTATGTCAGAATACTGACATTCTAATAATTTCAGTTGACAACCATCAACCCAAAATTTGTGCAAGTGCCTTTTAAAGTTCAGTGTTTTTAGCAAATTATCTCAAACAAACTGATACTGATCAGTACTCTATCCCACATAATAAAACTACATATTTTGTAATTTCAAGAACTCTCCTTACAAAACCCCTCAAAAGTACTTATTAATACACAAAAGAAAGAATGCAGATGTGGAAATATCATTCAAAAGTTTGCCAACTTTGAAAAGATATATTAACTGGTCACTCATTGAAATTACCAGCATTGTGGGCTAATTATTTCTTCATAATAAGTCCAAAATCCTAGATTAGCACCACCTAAAAACAACTCCCGAGGTAAAATTGCTAATTCCCAATCAGCTAAGACGGACGTCCACTCCCCAAAACTTGAGAAAAGACAATAAAAGAGTGATTAGTATCCGAAGATCAGTGATTCCCAATCCCGATTTGTGTTGTTAAATAAACACCACCCCACTATCGCCTTGTAGAAGGTGTGTCCTACATAGCATTGTATAATACCCTGGACTATTTGACAGAGTCAAAGGCACTCTATTAAGTCATCAGCGACCACAAGAACCCTCTTTAATTTCACGCCTTGATTGCGCCACTGTAAAACCACAAACCTTCATCGCTGCACACTTTCACAAAATCAAATACAGATTTACGCGTATTAGACAAATCAAATAGCTATAAAAGAAGCATCAAGGATTTAATTCCCTAGACTGAGTTTCCAGAACTCCCAAGGCTACTCCTACGGGGTGAATACACCCCAAACCGAGGGCGTAAGAATGCCTGTAGCGATACCGACCACCTGTGAGTTAGCTTATGGAGTAGCGCTGCGCTGGACAACAACCGATTTTCCAACATTTTGCACGGAGCGGAATGGTCCAAACATATCAATGTAGACCAGTCAATTCAACCATAGCTGCAGCACTTCACAAACACAATACAAAATTTCAATCACAAATCGATATCACCCCAATTAGGAAATCGCCGCTCAAATGATGGATGAATGGTGAATGTCCGATGTGATGCCTCGAAATAATAAAATGTCCAGCTTACATCGGAAAATTGTTTTGTTTTACTCCAGATGAGTCAACAACTTAGAGAACATTTCAATCGAATAGAGTAAATTAAGCATGAATGATCTATGGTAGATTTCAGATGTAGTATTTGAACTTAAATGACAAATATCAGATTTCTATTTTTATTTCTCTGACCAGGGCATTGTTTCAAATAAGTGAAAGTACTTTGTACTAGACTTTTCCACCTGCTGTGTAGAAAGTCATAGATTGATTTTTGATGACAAAACAAAGGAGGAAAATATCATTTTAATTTTTCATACAGCTCTACAGTTGAAAATTTATTACTTAATTTTTCTATTTTAATGATTACCATAATATTTCTGATTCCTCCGAAAGGATGGTTTCAAGAACCTAGTATTGACAGGAAGGATGAAGGCACAAGGAGCAGAGGCAGGAAGAGAGTGATGTGGTTATCAAATCTGATAGACTGGCTAAAAGAAAGGGGAGCTGAACATAAAGCGACAGAGCTTCTGGAGATGGCATATAACAGAGAATTGTGGCATGACATGATCGCCAACGTCCTAGGATATGGCACCTAGAGAGAGAGAGAGAGTGGCCCCACAGGGGGGGTATGGTGGGGCAAATGCCCCAGTCAGAACTCTTGCCCCCCGCTGCCCCCAGTAAAAACCCAAAATTACGAAAATTTCCACTTTATGCGGCAATTATTGGCAAAATTTGTTGATTTTGCCACCCCAAAAAATCCACTTCGCCCCCCCCCCCACCCCCTCCAAAAAAAATTCCTGGCGCCGCCACTGATCTGATACTTAATTTTTGATCAGATGATTGATGTACTATAATAAAAGTAATAATTGTTAAAAGAACTCTGTAACAGACTCATTTGAAAGAGTTCATCTCTCTTTGATTTGAATTTTGAAAAGATTCAAAGAAACCTTAGTCAGCATAAAGCACAAAACAGCTTTTACTAATCTGAATGTGGGATGGTGGCATTGATGGGAGGTGGTGGGAAACTAACTAGCTAATTACTGGATTTATTAATCAATAAGTCAAGTTTAGTTTAATGATTATATTCAAGTTCAACTGTTTTGAGTAGTTCAACTCAGTCCTAACAATACCCCCTAACACTAACCCCAAGTTAACATAACCCTAACCCTAAGTACTAACCCTAAACCCTAACACTAAACATAACCTTTATCGCCCACTAACTCTAACTTAATCTTCACCATAACCCTAAAGTCTAACACTAAACTTAACCATAACCTTACTCCTAATCCAATAACCATAAGCCAATAACCATAAGCCAATATTATCCATAACCTTAAACCTAACCCTAAGCCTAACGCGCACCCTAAATCCTAACAATAAACTTTACTGTAACCGTAACCCCAACCTACTTAGTACTTACCCTAACCAATTCCAAACCCTAACCCTAAACCCCACACTAACCCCAAGTTAACATAACCCTAACCCTAAGTACTAACCCTAAACCCTAACACTAAACATAACCTTTATCGCCCACTAACTCTAACTTAATCTTCACCATAACCCTAAAGTCTAACACTAAACTTAACCATAACCTTACTCCTAATCCAATAACCATAAGCCAATAACCATAAGCCAATATT
Organism: Amphiura filiformis; assembly: GCF_039555335.1. Taxonomy (NCBI): domain Eukaryota; kingdom Metazoa; phylum Echinodermata; class Ophiuroidea; order Amphilepidida; family Amphiuridae; genus Amphiura; species Amphiura filiformis. Next base: position 351,965 of record NW_027305538.1, read on the forward strand.
ATCCATAACCTTAAACCTAACCCTAAGCCTAACGCGCACCCTAAATCCTAACAATAAACTTTACTGTAACCGTAACCCCAACCTACTTAGTACTTACCCTAACCAATTCCAAACCCTAACCCTAAACCTCTGTGCTAACTCTAAACACATCCCCTAACCTTAACCCTAATGCTCAAATTTGCTAGACAACCCTAACCCTAAGGTGCTGGTTGAACTTGAACAATCACACCCAATTTTTATCTTCATCACTGACCGTCATTCAGGACCCTTGTACAGAACTACAGTTTTTCTACACAAAATCTAACTCAAATCTTAATTTATTTGTTTCAATAGACCATGGTTGAAACAATTCCTTATTTTTCAGCTCTGCAACTTCTGAAGTTCATCATTAAGTGAATATCTATGGTAACCATTGAGTAGGAGGCAGATTTATAATACTTTTGTTTTTATCTATAACTTCACTGCTGAAAAAATACACTTTATATTAATTCAACTTGACAATCTGCAAACATGGCCTGCCACAGCTGTAGTGCAATAAACCTAACATTTTTGAAATTACATATTTCTCACTACAAAAACTTGTTTTTCTTCAACTTCCCAAATCAAATACTCATAAATGAGTCTCATTCATGACAACAACAGAAAAAAAACCATTTGATCTGCTCCAGCTGATTCATGAGAACATACAATCTGTTTATAAGCACGAACACTATTTCCTCAAATTCACTATTTGAAAACCGTGAAAGAAAAGGAAATATGGCTTTACTAAACAAGTCTATAATATAGGCAAATACAATATTACTCAATAGAGAAAATATTAGAGAAGGAAAAAAAGGACAGAATGAACAAGTGAGAGCAATGCCCTGAAGGACCAGCCCCGAATAAAGTTTACTTTGAATCGGCAATGCCCTTAATACACACCGCTTAGAGGTAAGCTTAAGCTCTATCCAGCTCTAGAAATGACACCTCGCCAATGGGTGAAGTCAACTACAAAATCGCAATGCCGTTCATAAAAACAGCCTGATAATTGCAAAGAAAGCACCATAAGCGGGGCTAATTGGTAAAAATATCTCGACAAAGGCAAGCATCTTGGGGCAAGGCCTAAGGGAAAAGCTTGCAAGAAGTTGGATTAACAGGATTTAAATTTCTTGGGGGAAAATTGTTTGGTAGAAAACCAAGTCTGTTTACCAAGTTTTAAGCTCGTCGCTAGGCACGTGCACAAACTGAATTCTTTCCGTAGAAAGTATGAGTAAAGTTGTTGGAAGAGTGCATAATATGAACCAAGTCTGGTCTTTAATTGTAGAAATGGACAAAGTGAAAGTGCTTGCACCACAAACTAAGAAATCATATTGCAGTCTTGAAACATGTACATCCAGATATACTGAGAATGAATATTAATGAATTATATTGATAGTGCAACCCAACATAACTTATCTTGGGTTTATACATTCCCTTAAATTAAAATTAAAATCATAAAATAATTTATATCCTGTGAAATGGAAGTCATATGTTTTAACTTTGTCACTGCCTGGTTCCTTGAGCAGCCTAAAACAGTAGCAAAAAGTTAAATGTTACGGTACATAAAAAACTGTAAAATACATGACATGATGACAGTTTCAATCATAATGGGCTCTTCCTTTGAAAATCCACACTACCCCTGTGGAAGATTTTGGAAATATCTTCAACAGGGGGAGTATGAATTTCAAATGGAATTTTCACATTAACCAACTCTTTTTGAAACTCGCCCTCCCTCTGTGGAAGATTCAGGTTGAATCTTTCTCAGAGGGCATGGTCGTAAATCTTGAGCTCGCCACCAAAAAAAAGGTGGCGGCGTTACATTTTGCCAAAAGTCGACTCAAAACAAATGATGATATCTCTGTCAAGCAAGAAGTTATTGTCATGCTTATGGTCTCATTTTATTGCTAAATAAAATGCACTTTCAACCCTGTAAAAAGAAATACTTGAACTTTTTAAATACTGACACTGTGCTTCATAGAATTCAGAATGGGCAGGGTGGCGGTGGTGGGGGATGTGGTTCACACACAAACTCTATGGGATTGGTATTTTTAGTGCGTAATCTGCTTCTGTAAAGGCTGTAAATTGGATTTGGACTCTATTTAGCATCTAAAAGACTAATGGCCTTACAGCTAAACAATTCTACTAATTGTTTTTAATCAATTATGATTGGTTTAGTCTAGAAAATACAAACTTTTCCATACAAAACTACCCGTTGTCATATTAAACACTGTGGTAAGTAATGCAGAGTCTTCAAAATCTAAAAGTTACTGTAAAATTTTAATTACTTATCCTATCATAGTCAAAGTATAGATTTTCTGAAGGGAATTTGACGAGGAATCTAAATATGGACATATTTTTTCTGTATGGGTTAGAGGGAAAATGTTTAGGTTCAAAATATGTTGAATTGTAAAAAAATCTAACATACTTTGGGACACCCTATATTCCGAGATTACCAAACAGAGGTGATTTTGGTTTCTTCCAAAGTCAGTTGGCTCTCCATATCCTCTAACTAAATGAATGTTGTTTACTTCCAGTTTATTACTGTAAGTTGGTAATAAGCAATGCATTGAGTGGCCCATTTTTTATCAATTTTTGTTTTATTCCACCCTGTATAACTTGCAGGTCACCCTGTATAATGAGTTGAAATGTATATATTTGAATTGCTTATGCCTTCAGCTTTCCAACAAGAGCACCAATGGCGCTGTGGCTCTACGCTTTTTTGTGGGAAAGCAATTGTTCTTGGAGTCGAATGCGCAACAAGTTGGTAGTTTTATGGAAAGGTTGGGTAGGTCGATCAATTTTTAAACCTTCAGTTTGAAAAAAATCCCCACAAATATTCAATACGGTCCTTGAAACTCGATCGCGGGTCAATCTTCCTCCGCCAAGATTATTATTTTTTTGCCGCATTAGAGCTGCAAAATCTGAAAATTTCATTATTGTGGAAATTACTACTGAACCAGCAAGAATAATTTGTTCTGCAAAATTTTAAAATCCCTTTTTTTGGTATTTGAAGCTTTCAACAACTATAGGAAGCCTTGACAACTATTAGAATTCATCTAAATTGACCTCAGACGACCCGAAATGACCTCCCAAAAATTTGGCTCTAAATGGTGACCTCAGATGACCCCGAAATGACCTTCCAAGATGACCCCTGGGTGACCCTGGATAACTCCAGAATGCCTTTCCAACAAAAATTTGGCTCCAAATGTTGACTGTTCCGACCTTGTTTCATGCCCATACAACAGTTTGAATTTATTTGACCTCAGATGACCCCTGGGTGACCCCGGATGAGCCCAAAATGCCTTTCCAAAAATTTGGCTCCAAATGTTGACTGTACCCACCAAGTTTCATGCACATATGACAGTTTTAGTAATTTGACCTCAGATGACCCCTGCATGACCCCAAAATGACCTTCCAAAATTTGGTTCTAAATGTTGACTGTACCCACCAAGTTTCATGCCCATACGACAGTTTTTGCTAATTTGCCTTCAGATGACCCCTGGATGACCTCTGGTGACCGTGACCCACTAACCAATACAAACTTGTTCTGTGCGACCCCACAAAATTAGGCTCCAAATGTTGGCCGTACCCACCAATGCCCATACAACATTTTTAGCAATTTTACCTCAGATGACCCCTGGGTGACACCGGTTGACCCTGAAATGACCTTCCAAAAATTTGACTCCAGATGTTGACTGTACCCACCAAGTTTCATGCCCATATGACAGTTTTTGCTAATTTGACCTCAGATGACCCTGGATGACCTCAGGTGACCTTGACCCACTAACCAATACAAACCTGGTCTGCCTGGGGTCAAGATGCACCCACCAAGTTCGAGGAACATGCAACCCCACAAAATTTGGTTCCAAATGTTGACTGTATCCAGTTTCATGTCCATACAACAGTTTTTTAGTAATCTGACCTCAGTTGACCCCTGGGTGACCCCAAAAATGACCTTCCCAAAATTTGATTCCAAATGTTGACTGTACCCACCAAGTTTCATGTCCATACGACAGTTTTAAGTAATTTGACCTCAGATGACCCCAAAATGACCTTCCCAAAATTTGACTCCAAATGTTGACTGTACCCACCAAGTTTCATGCCCATACGAGTTTTTAGTAATTTGACCTCAGATGACCTCTAGGTGACCCTGGATGACCTCAAAATGACCTTCCCAAAATTTGACTCAAAGGTTGACTGTACCCACCAAGTTTCATGCCCATACGACAATTTTTAGTACCTTCCCAAAATTTGACTTTAAATGTTGACTGTACCCACCAAGTTTCATGCTCATACGAGTTTTTAGTAATTTGACCTCAGATGACCCCTGGGTGACCCCGGATGACCTTCCTAAAATTTGACTCCAAATCTTGACTGTACCCACCAAGTTTCATGCCCCTACAACAGTTTTTGCAAATTTGACCTCAGATGACCCCTGGATGACCTCAGGTGACCTTGACCCACTAACCAATACAAACTTATGCTGGGGTCAAGATGCACCTAGTACAGGGATTTTGGGTGGATCACCGCATCAGAAGGCATTTTACACATAAAATACACGTAACCCACACACAATGCAATTGAATAACAGGCCGGTACTGTACAGTGCCGCTGGTTACCAGTTGTTCTCATTTATGTAATCAGCAATTGGAGCCTACAAAATGTGGTACATTTATAGTGTACGGTACTAATATGTGATATCGGGAATTGACACAAATTTTACGGTAACAAAATCAGTCATAGGCCTACCCAGAAAGGATAAAATTCGAATTGAGAAAATAATGTACGTGTGACTTGTTGTACTAAAGATGCATCCACCCACCAAGTTTGAGGAACATGCTGCCCCTACTATGCTGGTCTGAGGTGCTCTGACGATAACACTCCGATCGCCATGCAATCTACGTTTAGCTTTAGTAGGCCAGTGGGACAACGGAATCACTACGTGAACGAGCTACTACTACACTAGTCTGAGAAAAGAGGCAGACACAGACAAACAGATTCTAGTGAATAAAATAGTATGATGATCAGTTGTAGCAACTACAAATTTCGAACGCTTGTCAGGGGTCAAACCCCACCATTTATTACTACACTAGTCTGAGAAAAGAGGCAGACACAGACAAACAGATTCTAGTGAATAAAATAGTATGATGATCAGTTGTAGCAACTACAAATTTCGAACGTTTGTCAGGGGTCAAACCCCACCATTTATATTCCCCCGCACTTTTTAGACAGACACCCTTTTGATCAAAAATTGAACCCCATACTTATGCAGTGTTTGTGAGTGACCAAAGCTTTATACAGCATTACTTTATCAAATTCGAAGACTGAACATCGGCGCTACCGCCGTGTCATACAGTCACTTTCTGCGCCATCAATCCATTTCAGAATCCGAATTGATGCAGAATTTATCCTCATCTATGAAACACTCATGATTTTCTTATTCATCTGAAACATTTGCGACATAATATTGGCAAAACTGCATCACTGCAATCATCTTTCAAAAGATACGACTTTAGATTGTTTACAGCATTACTTTATCAAATTCGAAGACTGAACATCGGCGCTACCGCCATTTCATACAGTCACTTCCGGTCTATTTTATCACTATCTGCGCCATCAATCCATTTCAGAATCCGAATTGATGCAGAATTTATCCCCATCTATCAAACACTCATGATTTTCTTATTCATCTGAAACATTTGCGACATAATATTGGCAAAACTGCATCACTGCAATCATCTTTCGAAAAGATCCGACTTTAGATTTTTTATCATAAACACATGGGCATTTGGCAAAGGGCTGAGATCCTTACCTCTACTTTCTACACAGCCGCTGTGGTTCAGATCGCTCCACTTCTAGTGTGAGCGAAGCGGCCAAAGCGGCTGGTGTAGAGACTGAAAATTTTATTCATTCATAAAACTCACGGTAGCGTCGATTCTACTACGGGTGACGCTGTCATTTAATTGAAAACATCAGCAAATTAATTTTTGACATTTTCTTTCCAGATTTATAAAGAAAATATGAATGTTTTTCAACAGATCATCAAATTACTTTATTATATTTTTTTTTCAATTGGTAGCGTTACACACACGCTTTATATATTGCTCCCACGCTTTTTAGAAACCCACCCTTTATTCCGCAAAATTTATTTCCCACCTTTTTACAGATTTTCAGAATTCCCAACCCACACTGTAGAAAGCGTGCCAGACAAACAATGATAATGAATAGCCATGTGACCTTCGCTGCGAGACGTTGTTTTCAGGGTTGTCAAACCCGCGATTTGGTAACCCAATTAGGCGACTTTTGAAGATTTTCCCGGGACAATTTCCTGCCCTATAGAATACAAAGGGCAAAGAAAAAAAATTGGGCGACTTTTCTATTATTTGACCTGCGATTCGGGCTGAATGTTTTTGGCAACCCTGGTTATTTAGCGTTAATTTAACTAAATTACTACGCCGCTGGTCTCTAAATATTTTGAAGTGTTGTCCCATGGTAACAAAACTCCCGAGAACTCAATAAACAATCTGGACAAAGGAATCATCCAATCACGATTCTATCCATGTGAGATCACCGCAAAAATTCATGATAAAAGGTCACTTTCCCAAAGAAAAATAGTGCAATCCGCAATTCCCGCCATGATCTCACAACTTAAATTACTCAGACCAAAATAATCTCTAGCGCATACAGGGAACCAAGCAAAACGATAGAAATGACTTGTTTCTCAAGACGACTTTTGACTTTTCTCACTTCAAAATAAGTACTTTCCCCACCCCAAATCCACTTCTAAAGGAGTGCAATCGATTGCTAAATAACTAAGCAAACCTTGGAACGTAAATTCAAAGCCAAATATCATAAACAAAAGAAACCTTAGCATAAAAAGCAAGAACACAAGTGGCCAAAATATGTAGCAAAAATTTATTCCTCACTGAGTGCAATGAGTAAGGCTCACCTAGCTACGCTAAGAGCCAAAAATGTATACTTTTGCTAGTTTAGGGTTGATGATTGTGGAGATAATCTAATTAGAAACCCGGTTGGTGTACAAATTCATAATATTTATCATGTAACGCTAAGGGTGGCGAGTTCAGGACACACGGCCGCATATGAAATTCAAATGGAGCTGTCTCATGTGTTCATTAAATTTGAAATTCATACTCCCTCTGTGAAACATATTTCCAAACTCTTCCACAGGGGTGGTGTAGGATAGCTTGTCTGCTCAATGTATGAACTGTCACAAAATAGGGAGGAATATTTGACATTTTTACAAAAGTTAAGGGATCGGATAGCAACGTTTGTACGGTGTTTTTTGTGGGACATGAGAGCACATCAGACATATAAAATTGCATTCTGAATACAAGGAATGTCCTTCTGATTTCAAATAATTTTGAAATTTGCGCTATAATACAAATTTTATGGCAAATTATTAACATTTGATATTTTTTAGTTTTGATATAACAGTTATCAAAGTAAACATTATAAATGATTTAAGGTGTATGTAGCTGTGAGGAAAAGCCGACCATCAAAATTTTGAACTTTTGTATTGAAGATACAGATTTTTTTCCACAAATAAAAGGTTTAGGTCTTTTTTGTATTATATCGCGAATTTCAAAAATCCAAATTATTTGATATCAGAAGGACATTCCTCGCATTCAGAATGCAAATCACTGTCTGATGTGCTCTCATGTCCCACAAAAACACTGTGAAAAAGTTGCTTTCCGTTACCTTAACAAAGCAAAAAGGTTTTCCCGCTTGTTGAAAATCAGCATTATTTATGTCACTTCAGTAGTGTATTCAGAAGTTTCACAACTTCAAATAAAAACTTTTCACTTGACCTTTTGAAAAATGCAAAGACAACAGCATGTTTTTCACAATAGAGGAAATTTGTCATTAATGTTGTCAAAATAAGGTTATATTTGTGTGATTTGTGATAGATTATTCTACAGTCTGTTGGCAATGCAAATCTTAGGGTACTGATAACACCTCTTCAATATGGAAATCATCATCTATAGAAACATGTTGGTTTACAAAGTACCTATTAATAAATCCGACACTTAGTTTAGTCTCGTTTGATTGCAGAATAATGTATAAAATGATGGATAAACACAATGCTGTCATTACAATGATGGGTTCTAAGATGGCTGTTCCAAGAAGGGGATCCACCCCTGGTCATTTCACAAATTTAAATCAATTTACATTACAAACATGTAAGTTTTCTCATAAAGTACATTGCTTGCTTGCTTCCATTGCTTGATTGTTTGTATGCTTGCTTGCATAGTTGCTTACATGCCTGCTTACATGCCTGCTTACATGCTTGCTTACATGCCTGCATACATGCTTACTTGATGAATGCTTATTTGCTTGCTTGATCAGGCATGAGACTACATTTTCCTAAAAAAACTGAAAATGTGTGTGTAATTGAGCACAAAGTACCAAAAACAGGCTAAAATTAAATCAAGTTGCAGAAATGTTGACCAAAAAAAACCTGAATTCAGTTTTAAAACTGACAATTCTCATGCATGGTTGATTGGTTGATTGCTTGCTTGCTTGCTTGCATGATTGCTAGCTTGCATTGTAAGTGGGTTGGTAGGAGGTGACAGTAAGTGGCTTAATCATTGGGCTGGGTGGCAAGCTGGTAGATTGGATGAGATTGGATGATCAAACAGTTACTGATTATCGGCTGATCCACTGATTGATCATTCAATCCATATGAGTAATGTCAAATTTCTACAGACAACCCTTAAAACTAAGGTACTATCAGCGACTCTTGAACAAAAGCATTAAAAATGCAAGATTGGCTTAAAATGAAAGATAAGTCAATAAAATTGTGATTTGGTAGTTTTTCAAATGAGAAAAAACAGAAAGGAAGAAAAGAGCAGTGTTGATAAAAATGAAGCTCCATTGCTTGTAGCTACAGATATCAGTACAGGCAAACTCCATACATGTTAACCGAAATGTGACATCTTACCCTCATTACATTGTTTTTGGTCTTATCATTTGCAGGGTACATTAGCACACTTGTTTGCCAGCGAAGTAGTTACATAACTCCCTGGTAACTGGACCACACACCTTTTGGAATTGGTAATACATGCCATAGACTTTGTGTTGCGATCATTTCGATCGTGGTGCGGCGTGATCCAGTTGACATGGTGATAAACGGATTACACATAACATTTCGCTGGCGAATAGTGCCTTGAAATGCTTGCCCAACTGTTAAATCTGTCTGGTAATCGGAAGGTTGTGGGTTCGAATCCCATGCCGGCACATTCCCTTGCTCTTTTTAAAGTTGGGTTGATTTGTGTTTATTTGTTGTCTTGTTTGAGTGTAACACTTTGGGTTGGTAAACTGTTCTTTCTTTCTTATTAATTATATTCAGTTTCCTCTTGTAGCGAGCAATCGTTCCCCATTGTTATCTATGCCCGTGGAACAGTGGCATAGATATTGTATTTGTTGTGTTTAGTCTTCTCCTCCTCCTTCTCCTCCTCCTCCTCCTCCTTCTTCTTAAGACCACTTCTTTGCACTCCTCTAGCTCAAGAACCAAAGAAGCCTCGGGGCCCATACTTGGTACAATGATGGCCCATGACCCCAAGATACATCCTAGGGTACCCCCGACCCCAAAGGTCAAAGGTCATGGGCTACAGGGGGCAATATGTGTAAAATTTCAAACAGCTCTAGCTCAAAAACTATAGCGCACTCAGGGTTCATACTTGGTACAATGATGGCCTATGACCCTAGAAGTATGCTATGCTAGCCACAACCCCAGAGGTCAAAGTTCATATGCTTTAAAAAGCAAAATAGGTACGACCGTTAACACAGTGTATCGCAATAGGTAGCATTTTGGTAGCTACCTGTATTTGCAATGATGAAGGCTTCAAATATACGTCAAGACGTACAATGGGGTTGAGAGGTTATCCGCTTTTAAGGGACACAATAGTTTGGGATTAAAGGGGTATTCTCCAGTCTGGTGGTGTTTCAGAGAGAGTGAGGGTCTGATGGAGTATAAGAGAGAGTGATGGCTTGGTGGGGTATTAGAGAGAGTTTGGGCCAGCCTGGTGGTGTTTTAGAGCGAGTGAGTGTCTGGTGGAGTATAAGAGAGAGTGAAGGCTTGGTGGGGTATTAGAGAGAGTATGGGTCAGCCTGTTGGTGTTTTAGAGCGAGTGAGTGTCTGGAGGATTATAAGAGAGAGTGAGGGTCTGGTGCGGTATTAGAGAGAGTGTGCGCCAATCTGGGGGTGTTTTAGAGCTAGTGAGTGTCTGGTGGAGTATAAGAGAGAGTGATGGCTGGGTGGGGTATTAGAGAGAGTTTGGGTCAGCCTGGTGGTGTTTTAGAGCGAGTGAGTGTCTGGTGGAGTATAAGAGAGAGTGAAGGCTTGGTGGGATATTAGAGAGAGTATGGGTCAGCCTGTTGGTGTTTTAGAGCGAGTGAGTGTCTGGTGGAGTATAAGAGAGAGTGATGGCTGGGTGGGGTATTAGAGAGTTTGGGTCAGCCTGGTGGTGTTTTAGAGCGAGTGAGTGTCTGGTGGAGTATAAGAGAGAGTGAAGGCTTGGTGGGGTATTAGAGAGAGTATTGGTCAGCCTGTTGGTGTTTTAGAGCGAGTGAGTGTCTGGTGGAGTATAAGAGAGAGTGAAGGCTTGGTGGGGTATTAGAGAGTATGGGTCAGCCTGTTGGTGTTTTAGAGCGAGTGAGTGTCTGATGGAGTATAAGAGAGAGTGATGGCTGGGCGGGGTATTAGAGAGAGTTTGGGTCAGCCTGGTGGTGTTTTAGAGCGAGTGAGTGTCTGGTGGCGTATAAGAGAGAGTGAGGGTCTGGTGGGGTATTAGAAAGAGTGTGTGCCAGTCTGGTAGTGTTTTAGAGCTAGAGAGTGTCTGGTGGAGTATAAGAGAGAGTGATGGCTTGGTGGGGTATTAGAGAGAGTTGGGTCAGCCTGGTGGTGTTTTAGAGCGAGTGAGTGTCTGGTGGAGTATAAGAGAGAGTGAGGGTCTGGTGGGGTATTAGAGCGAATGTGGTCCAGTCTGGTGGTGTTTTAGAGAGATTGATGGTCTGATGAGGTATAAGAGAGAGTGAAGGCTTGGTAGGGTATTAGAGAGAGTATGGGTCAGCCTGGTGGTGTTTTAGAGCGTGTGAGTGTCTGGTGGAGTATAAGAGAGAGTGGGGTCTGGTGGGGCATTAGAGAGAGTATGTGTCAGCCTGATGGTGTTTTAGAGCGAGTGAGTGTCTGGTGGAGTATAAAAGAGAGTGAGGGTCTGGTGGGGTATTAGAGAGAGTGTGGTCCAGTCTGGTGGTGTTTTACAGAGATTGATGGTCTGGTGGGATATAAGAGAGAGTGAAGGCTTGGTAGGGTATAAGAGAGAGTGTGTGCCAGTCTGGTGGAGTTTTAGAGAGAGTGAGTGTATAGTGGAGTATAAGAGAGAGTGAAGGCTTGGTGGGGTATTAGAGAGAGTATGGGTCAGCCTGTTGGTGTTTTAGAGCGTGTGAGTGTCTGGTGGAGTATAAGAGAGAGTGGGGGTCTGGTGGGGCATTAGAGAGAGTATGTGTCAGCCTGATGGTGTTTTAGAGCGAGTGAGTGTCTGGTGGAGTATAAAAGAGAGTGAGGGTCTGGTGGGGTATTAGAGAGAGTGTGGTCCAGTCTGGTGGTGTTTTAGAGAGATTGATGGTCTGGTGGGATATAAGAGAGAGTGAAGGCTTGGTAGGGTATAAGAGAGAGTGTGCCAGTCTGGTGGAGTTTTAGAGAGAGTGAGTGTATAGTGGAGTATAAGAGAGAGTGAAGGCTTGGTGGGGTATTAGAGAGAGTATGGGTCAGCCTGGTGGTGTTTTAGAGCGAGTGAGTGTCTGGTGGAGTATAAGAGAGAGTGAGGGTCTGGTGGGGTATCAGAGAGAGCGTGGTCCAGTCTGGTGGTGTTTTAGAGAGAGTGAGGGTCTGGTGGGGTATAAATGAGAGTGAAGGCTTGGTAGGGTATTGGCCAGTCTAGTGTTATGAGCATTACATGTATATCAAATGAAAGTTTAAAACAAGGGGTTTCACATGGTGCTCACCAAGTTTTCGTTTGTGAATAGGGGAAGGGGGTTAGGTGTGGTCATCACGGGCATAGATATTCGTGTTTGGTCAAACACAACCGTGGTTTCTAGTGTTTATTTGTTCTTGTGCAGGATGCGTAGCCCCATTACATACTTTACTTGTTAAATCATAGATCTTCAAAAATTTGAAGACCTGTGATTAAATTACTTATTTCAGAAACACGAGGGATCCATTACTTATTTCAGATGCAAGAGGGATCCATTCTATGTGGACTGTTATTCCAAGTTGTATGCATCAGGGAGTGCTAAAAGCTATTACAACAGCTATTGCATCACAAAACCCTTCTCGTTTTCAAGAACTTCACAACAAAATTGTTCATCTTTACACAATTTATGCCCATTTGTTTGCACATACCCTGTCAGACGTTCTTCAATTTCACAATCAAGTGTTTATGAAAAACATCTTGCACAAGTATGGTAAATGTCACAATGTATTTATTGTATAATTGATTGAATATATTTTGTTTGAGTAGTGATTTAATCTTTAAATTTAGATCTGATTTATATTCAAATATCACATTGGACAAGAACTATTTTTTCTCATTTCTTTTTGAATTCTGCGACAAAGTCTCATATCATTGTATCGACAAGAAGTGTTTTTGTTTCTTTGAATTCTGCAACCAAATCTCGCAGGACAAGAACTGCTTTTGTTTTTTGAATTCTCACTTGATACTGGAACGGAAGTAAGAGACTTTCATGAGAAAAAAGGTGATTAAAATTTGCAGATCACAATCACAGATTTTTCACAAGTGATGGTCTATAACTACCACCCCTAAACGTAATGGCCCACGCCTGTGTTTATGGTTCAAAGTGCCCATCCCACCCCTCTGTCCCAAGTGCCATCAGACTCCTTTACAATACAAATTATGTGACGTCCTATGACAAAACCAGACACTTTTAGGCAGGATCGTAAATGGAGAAATAGCCAAAAATCTGCCCGGGTGATTTTTTTCAAATTTTTTGGGTTTGTTGAGAATTTGTGATGTTATTAATGTTTAAAATATTGTCTCATAGTTTCAGACCGAATATAACTGCCATCTTGTATTTTTTGAGACATTCAAGGTAATTCCTACTCTCAACATCATCAATAATATTTCTAAAGGCCGATATCTCAATTTCCAATTTTATAATACCATAACTTATGAACTCAATATCTTTACTTTAATAGGATTGTCCGATTTCATCGGGGAAAACGGTGTTGTGGAGCAAAATATCTCTATATTTAAGATATGTAAAAACTTCAAAATTGATAACCTGCCCAAAAGTGTCTGGTTTTGACATGGGACGTCACATATGATGGGCTATATAACCCGTAAACGTAATGATTTATGCCTCTGTTTATGGTTCAAAGTGCCCATCCCACCGCACCCCTCTGTCTCAAGTGCCATCGGCTCCTTTACAATGCAATGGGGAGCTGTTACAATGGTGGCACTGTGATTTTTTTGAAGAGGGACAAGACAATTTTAGGAGAGAAAAATCTAAAAAATGTGCCTAAAACTTTTTGGCCCAAAAAGTTGACATTTTTCAAATATCTTAGTTTGACCAGAGGAAAGGGGCATTATAAGCCCAAGATAGTGGGACAAGTGCAAATATGAGTCTGTATACTTTTCCAGCATCAGCCAGTACCAATTTATACACCTGGGTGTAGGCATGCACTGAGATTCTCTTGGTTGGGCTGATGTCACACAAAATGGAAAAGCACCAAAATCCTATTTGCCCATGTACATTTTACCTGACTGCATTTCATCTTTGGGCGACTGCGCCCACTCTGAATTTTAGGCAAAGGCAACAACAAACCTGCCATGTCCGACCACAAGTACTGGACAAACTTCCCAATGACCGGGCTCTTGTTCACATGGAATATTCAGGCCAGTGTTCGAATTAGGGGAAAAAAATGGTTGTCCCACAGACAACCAGATTACAATTTCTGGTTGTCATGGTTGTCTGTCTACGTTTTTGGTTGTCCGTAGGCCTACAACGGTTACTTTTGGCTACAGATTTATGGTTGTCTGGCGGACAACCGAATCAGTATTTTTGGTTGTCCAGCGACCTTTTTAGTTGTCCCGGGCGACCGGACAACCAAAATTTCGAACGCTGCTTATAAATCCCCATTAATTAGGCCATATACATATTTATACTAGCTGTCACAGCCTGCAATTATAAAATTGCTAGTGATCAAACGCTGGATCGGTCTTGGCAAGTGACGTAGCAACAAAGTTGTCTTCAAGCCAACTGCTTATGCTTTGACGCTATGGTATGCTAGCGATTTATCAATCAGATATCTGCAATTGCTTTGCCGATAAGCGATGAAAGTTGCATCACAAAAAAAACCCTCTATGATCCTTGCGGTTTCCTAGTGTCCTTTTTATGTCCTTCCCCTATAATATACCAAACATACAATCTCTATTCATGCATTCATTTATTCTACACTCATTTGATCACACCTTTTCAAGAGCTAGTTCATGAAATGTATATCAGGTACTGCATTCAAATATTCCACACAAATGCGCAATGACATTACTTTTTTTTCTCAAAAGTAGGGTAATATGACACTAGAGTGCTACTTAAGTATTCACCTACCATTTGTAAGATATTTAAAAAACTGCAATAACTTCTAGAAAATTTATTGCAAACTCATAATACTCCAAATTAATTCAAAGTGTATTCTATAAACTGCTACTTTTTAAACTTACTAACCCTACAACATATGCCCATATCCCCTTCTCAAAACAAGCACAATATTTTATAAATGTTTATTTTACATTTCTGATCTCCATTCTCACTATAATATGTCCCCACTGGCTCAAAATTTCCCATATTCTAACACTTGTAGAATCACAAATATAGTTTTGCTTAGGGGTGGATCTCCCTCGCTTAGCCATATTTTTGATAACTAAACGGTAGTTGTGCTTAGTATAAGCACACTTAATACCGATACCTGTAGCACTACCACCATGGGCAATTTACCAGGGCTAGTTCCGAGCACGGCAGCATGCCCTAGAACCGATTACACCCAAATCTGGTTTTGGTATTCATAAGTTTATGTAGTATTATCATGGCTTTGAGGTACCAAAGGCAAAAATATTATTGGAATTGAAATGTTAAGCTTCTCAACTTGTACTAAAATAGCAAATACATAAGGTATGATATCCTTGTACTAAGGCAGTATTTAAAGGGGCAGATTTGAGGCTATGTGCTCAAAGGATATGCTGAACAGCAAGTCAGGTTTGCATGCCTCAGTCAGGTTCATGTTCAAATGCACCAAACCAGGAAAGACAACCATCACAAATAAAGTTGTATAAGTATATCTGCTAAACATAAAGAGTTCACAGCCCATTATAAACTATTTCAATATAAGTGGTCGCCAGTTCGAATCCTGCATCAGCCAAATTTTCTTTGCTCCCCTTCTTTATTTCAATATATCATCCACAGAATGTAGAATGCTGTGAATAAAGCTACTAAATCTAAACTGTGATGTCCTACCAGTGATGACATGTCTGCTTTTAATAGTTGTTGACCAGCACTTATGGTCCTGGATCATAACAAATGAAGTCACCTTGTAGACGTGCTATTCATTTTTAATATCATGCTTTATTCCATTACTGACCACCTTATACTAGTGGCTCTATTAATTTCATAATACTTGTAAGTATTATAAAAGAACAAGCTTCTGGGGACTCGGACTGCGTGTTGTAGTGATATAAGAGATGGCCTCAGAATCCTTTGGTCGATGCAATAGGATCGACAACATGCTCATCTATCAAGGCACAGTTATTTAACCCCAAATCATTTGCACATTCATTGAATGACCTTTGAAAATTTGGGTACAAAAACTCATACTCTGAAACTTGAGGTTAAATTTTGCACTATGATTGTTTAATTGAGGTTATTGGACTATGCCATTGGGATGAGGCCATTGTGGTCCATAGTGATGGTTCGAGTTAGAGTTAGACAGAGGGGCTGTCAACTGGCAACTCCTTGTGCCTCTTCTTTTAAGAGCATTTGTCACAAAAAAATCAAGAGTTTGTTTTTACAAAAGGGACAAGATCTGGTCTTATTATTAGCATTTTGTTTGCATATTAACACACAATACCATTCAAAGAACATAATGCTTCATAGATATGATTTGCATATAGTTTAAAATAATTTAACTAAAATAATGCAATTTAAAAAGGAAAGCACACAATTTCAACAGACATTCTGATTTTCCTGAAAAGCATGCACAGAAACAGATGCATTTAACAAGTTAAACAAATGATCTATCAAATGACACTTCAAAACTTCAACTCCATCCGTCTATTGTCCCTTCCTTGTTTGCCTGTCACAATACCACATACTATTTACAAAAACATTACCGACAGTTATGTAAATCTCATCCGAGACTTTACATTCAAATGACCAATAAACACCAAATGCCCATTTGAAGTCCCCCTGCTACCTTCCACTCACACCCCTCCAACTTGCAAGCTGTTCAACAAAATCGTCTTACTTGAATACCTCCGGGCAAAAGTTAAACCATTATCAATTCTCCTTTTACAACACACATCATTGTTAGTTACCCAAAATGAGTTCTTAAAGACGCCCGGCCGGGGAAAGAATACACCGCTCTTGGCCAGCCGAGATGGAGGATGGATGAATTCCGAGGTTGGACATGGGAAGTTGGTTTTCTGTAAAGTTAGCCTTGGCCTTTCTTTGCAATGGCGTGCCATGTTAATTGATTTTTTGGAGAGCTCATGTTTATGGTCTCTTTTGATCACGAATGAGATCGTAGACATATGACATTTTTGTTTTCAATAGACTTTTTCAGTTCAGACAACTGTACAAATAAAGAAACTCCAGACACATGCCTCATGACAAAACACGTTTTGATGTTCTTCTTCTC
The DNA here is from genome assembly GCF_039555335.1 of Amphiura filiformis. Lineage (NCBI taxonomy): Eukaryota > Metazoa > Echinodermata > Ophiuroidea > Amphilepidida > Amphiuridae > Amphiura > Amphiura filiformis. Next base: position 368,934 of record NW_027305538.1, read on the forward strand.
ATTTCTGTCTGCCCACTGGAAATGGCAATTCAAAAGAGTACGGTATGCAAAAAAGGACCCTTTTTGGACAAATTACAAGTTACAACTTCTCTGAAAAAGATCTAGCCTATTTTGGCATGGAGGATGCATTCTTTTGATGCTGTTGCCAAGAATAAATTGCATTTTTTGATACTGTTGCATAAAAAGTCCCACTTTCTTTGCTGTCAAAAAATCAGGTCTGCTGTCAAAAAAAAATCAGGTCTTTTTCTCTAATCCCTCTAATTCTTAGAACCCTAATCCTAATGCTATTCTGAACACACAAATCTTTTGAATGAGGCCCTAAATTTTTCAACAACTCCAACCCTAATACTAGCCCTAATTCTTCGGTCATAATATGTGATGCGATCAAGCAAAATCAGTCGGAACTCGGAAATATTAAATTTTCAGTTTCTTAGAGGATAGTAAAAAACATTAACAATGCTGCATTTTGCAAACACCATTGAAATTGAACAACCAGTTCCAAAGGTATTAGCAATAAAAGACTTTGCAAAACAACAGGAAACAAAAGGAAATACTTCCTTTGTTTGGCTATATCTCAAAATCAATATTTCCGTGTTCTGACTGATTTTGCTTGATCGCATCACATATACCAACCATTGTTTTAACATTCTTGCCTTTTATTATTGTCAAACAACTGAAACTATTCACTTCTTTGGCAAAAATTATCATTTGAAATATTTATCGAAATTTGATTAACAAGAGACAGTAGTCAAATATACTTCTTTGCTTCAAATGTCTTACTCAGCAGAAAACTGTCTTAAAAGCAATCCTTGGATTTAGAGGCTTTCATTATTGAGCATTATTAATGCTCTGCGTGCTAGCCATATTAAGCTTCAACATAAAAAGTCCAAGTTTTGACATATTTTCTCAAAATATCAAGAATTATATCCCTCATTAATATATTCTCGTTCATTAATTGGTTAACCGAGTATCATGTGACCAAAAATAGTTTTGCTATTTTGCAAACTTGTTAACTAGCCGATTGATGAGGGAACGGGTACTATTCAAAGTACTATCTCCGGGAAATAGTTTTACTATCTCCCTCTGAGCGCCCCCGAGCGCCAGATGACCTCATAACCGCGTCGCAGTTCCTAGTGGTCAATGCAACTCGCCACATACGCTGGATATCAGTACCGGCTCCGGGGTATTAATGTGTAGCAATTGCTTTGTCTTCATGGCTACAATTAAGCAGCACAGTGTAGCTAAAATACGGCGGTTTAATGGCATAATCTGAGTTACATCAGGATCAGTATCTCAATATTGATGGTGAATTAACAGGGAACATATTTTAAACATGGTTACTCGTTTCACGGCGGTATTGTAGAGGTTGTCACACATTTTCACGGTAAGCTTTAGCCACTCAACTGTGTGCGTGCTTCGTGCATTCAATCAAAACAAAGCAAGGCCGGCGTAGCCTTGACTAGGCCTAGCCTACATTTATGCCTAGGCCTATGCCTTGTGTTTAATGAACAAAGAATATATTAATGAAGGATATAAAACAAATATTTACTGCTCTAAATTCAGGGATCTGGTGGAATCTATTGGTCCCCTCGGTGAGCTGGAGACTGTGAGCCTACTATTTCCCTCGACCTGGCGGTCTCGGGAAAATAGTAGGCTCACGGTCTCCAGTTCACCTCGGGGACCAATAGATTCCACCAGATCCCTCATGAGCAGTAAATATTTGTATACTATCTTAAGAACTACTGAACCAATACTAGGCTTGTTTGTACTCATTTTAATGCATTTTTCAAGCTGATTCCAAATATGGTCATGAAAATTTACATTTCTGAAATTTTTGAATTTTAAAATTTTTTTGAAACATGTCGTCTGCAGTCGACACTCGACACCCGCGTGAAGAGAGTTAAGGTTGGCATTAGGTTAGGATTTAGTGCTAGGAATCAGAATTAGGGTTCAAGTAAGGTTAGGATTAGGATTAGGTTTGGGGTTAAGGTTAAGGTTGGAATTAGGATTACCATTAGGGCAAAATAATATAAGACCCTAAAAATGTGTATACCTCTTAAATATTAATTCTTAGTACCAGATGATTAGCAACTCATACTAACACTCCACTCCCAACATAACTCACCAATATTGAACTCCCAACCTCACATCGTCTCCAACTTGTCACAGAAGATTCACTCATGTCCTGAGGGTGATTTACACCAGGCAGAGAGGAACTATATATCGAAGTAACACAGCGCCCCCCAGGTTTGGTTACCCGCCTTTTCCTACCATGGGCACGTGCCATCTAAACCATCCCCCAATCTCAGGGGTACAGACGTTTAACAAAAGAGTGTGATTCTAATTCACAGCCTGGAGCAAATTGAATTAATGCGTATTTAATAGCAAGCTAGCAGTTTGGTGTACACTATGAATGTTGACTTGTATTACGGCCATACTAAATTAACTATTTGTTTGCAATTAAAGACAAAAAGATGCTAAGGAGAAGACCAATTAGAAGATGTTGACAAAAATTTTATTTTAGAAACTTTTGATACAATTAATGTTTTTTTAATTAAACTTTTATCTTTTAATAAAACTTTTATTCAGTTAATATAACTTTCAGTGAACACAGAAGACTACAAAGTTCTCACCCGTTTATATGGGAAGTAATTTCAAATAATAATGTTTTGATTAAATGTTTTTATTATACATGTACGTTTTATTGATTGCTTTTTTATTCCAAAACTAGTTCAAACTGTCACTTTTTTATAATTATTTCCCTTCCCCCTTTTCTTATCAATATATTGTTTTAATAGTAATTTAAATTCAATGTTCATGTTCATTCAGTATATTTAGGGCCCTTAACATTGAAATAACCTTACTACTGGTACAACAAACAATAAAATACAATTTTTTATAATATATTTTCTTATCAGACCAAACCAAAATACAGATATGAAAATCAACTCAAATATTTGCTAAGCTCGCAAACAAATTATCCTTCACGCCCATGCCCCATACATGCCACCAAATACACCATGGTCGCCATGGCAAAAAACTTTGAAAAATTGGCCATGGAACAGATGTCTGTAAACATTGGTGCAGGTGTCGCTGCTGTAGTCCATCGTAAGCTCTGAGTAGTATCTCCTACGCAAGCCCATGAGTAATCCAGGCCCCAGTGGTAATTGCGTCCTTCTGTTCAACGTTCTGTTCTGGCATTGTCCAGTATTTGTGCAGGGATAGGGTGTAAGGCGACTAACGTATGGGACTGTGGGGCAAACAGCTCTGGGAATGGACAAGAGCAATTGTCTTTTAATTGACATTATATGGTTAGTACACTACTAACAAGATTGAGATGTGTGTACTCTTATTATTAAATTGATTGGGAAATGTGTGCATGCTCTATTTTAGGAAAGAAAGAATCGATTTTTCTTCCGTATAATATGGACAAAACATGGGTCAGTTTGGACATCAGCGATGCTTATTTTCATTTGCCATTGTTAAACTTTATTTGAAAAGTGAGCCAGATTTTCAAAAATGAGCCTGATTTTTTGCACACTTTTCACATTGTATCTTGGGATGTTATTGATTTTGGTTTTTTCCCAAGGAGATGGACAATGCCTGGTCATTTGGGACATCCATGTGCGTTTATTTCCTTTGACCATTGTTATGGTCAATGACAAAACTACTGAAATTATGAAGTCCATATTTTTATGGCTCAATTTTCTTATTTCTTATTCACAAATCAAAATATGGAGGATTGAATTACATACACATCATTGTTGAGCTTTATAAGCAACTATGGCCATAAATAATGCCTATTTCTAAGATCAACATTGACCACTTTGTGAACTTTGGAATTGACGCCATATTTTAGCTGCATATGTGTGCTCTTTATAAATTCCTTATTATTATTATTATTATTATCATTATTATTATTGTAGACATATGCCCAATTGAAACTTTTCATCCAATACTAAAACCGTAATAAAGTAATGTGATCTCTCGCAATATCTGAAATTGCTTGCAAACAATATAAAGAAGGTTTAGCATGAATTAAATTCATTTCACCAAGGTTTATTGTCACCGGCTATCAGAACAACATCAATATACAATTTGATGTGATAAAAATCTACACTGGTTGGTTGGTTTGTTAAAATTTTATCTTCCCATCTAAGACACACCCCTCTCCCCCCCCACCCCCCCCCCCCCCCACATGCCCCTACTGTCACCCCCATACCTTGAGAATCTTCCCTCACTCCTGTGTAATGTACATAACATCAATATATAGTGACCAATCCCTAACATCATACTAATATATCCTTAGAAGACAAAAGACTGTCTGGTTTTGTTGCAAGAAGGAGTGACTGAAGTGCAGTCCTTAAAGCTCTCCCCTCACTTACTCCTGTATAATGTACATAACATCAATATATAGTGACCAATCCCTAATATTTCCCTAGAAGGCAAAAGGCTGACAGGTTTTGTTAAAAGGTGGAGCTACTGAAGTGCTATATACCTTGAGGCTCTTAATACATTTGCACTTAGATTGGCAGTATTAGATAACCAAGTGTGAACTTTTCACTTCTGGATACTTGCAAACCTGTCCAAATGTCCCTGCCAAGTCGGTAGATTTGATATATTACACGTACAAAACCAACATATGACACTTGGGCAAGGAAAGATTATCAGATAACAGGCTTTTGTCTTTAAAATACCCAAATTACAGTTAAATTTCACAATACTTTGACCCAATTCTAAATGAATTCAGTAGATAGAAGGCGATAACTTCAATTGTAATCTTATTCTTCAGTATACACTTGCTAACTTCAATATAACAAACTATGCTATCTTCAGTAGATAGGGAAATATATAAATTTTAAAATAAAGTAATTTTCTTTTTCTTACAAGGCAATAAAATCTGAACATTTGAATTTTTGGTGATTCATTTCAAAGTAGCAGTAAGGTGTAAGTTCAAATGCATTTTAGGCTTTGAATTTGGTAAAGAAAAATTATCCATCTTGGGTAGATAGTTATTACTCGCTTCAATAAAAACATTTTAAAAACAGTTGCTATCCCCAATATAATACACATCAGTTGATATTCATTGCTTCCTTCAAATGCTATCTTCAGTAGATAGCTATCACTATCTCAAATAAATTACATATATATATGTAGATATGTATTGCTTTCTTCAGTAGATATTAGATAGCCATCTTCAATACATAACATCATGCTATCTTCAGTAGATAGCTAGTGACAATTTCATTAGCTACTAAATGCAGTCTTCAGTATATATCCATTGCTAACTTCAATAGATAACAAATTATGCTATCTTCAGTAGATAGTGAGTGATAAATTCAATAGACAGCGAATGCAATCTTCAGTAGACAACTATTAAATAGATAACAAATTATGTTATCTTCAGTAGATAGCGATTGATATTTTCAATAGACACCAAATGTAATCTGCTCAAAAGAAAAGCAGTAACTATTAACTATATTAGTCATTATGACTGCACACCAGCTATAAACTGAAAGCATCAGAAGATATTATACAAATATATACTGCCATGAGAGGTTCTGGTTAAAACTATGGGCCCGAGGTGAGATCAATAGTACTATTTTCCTGAGGGGCGTAGCCCCGAAGGAAAATAGTATTAATTGATCTCAAAAGGCAGTATATATTTGTTTTATATACTTCATTAATATATTCTTTGTTTGTTGGTTAAAAGAAAATTATTTGACGTTTAGACTCTCCAGCTTCTATCCTGAGTGAACAACACGACCAATTTAAGCACAACCTATATTTTGCCCTTCAAAAAAATCGAATAGGCTAAAATCGGGCTAACCAATTACAGCAGCGCGAAATCACGCTATAGCAGTTTCAAGCGTGCGTGAACTGCTTCCGTCGCATCGAATGCGCGCACGCCGAAGGCATGGTCAAAAGTACTATTTACGGCTTGGAGGTACTATTTACGGCTCATCCGGGACATTGAAAATACTATTTACGGCTTAGAGATACTATTTACGGATATGAGTGCTGATGGTAGAACTATTTTTGGTCATGTGATCTACTTTTAACCAATCAATGAACAAGAATATATTAATGAAGTATATAATATCTTATGTCTACAGAAGGTAACTTGTCAACAGGAAAATTCCAAACGCTAACTACTGAAGATTTAACTCCTTTGTATACATTGTAAATGTGGTGATCAAGAAATGCATCTTTTGAACCTCCTGTGACCATATTTAACACATTGACACAACATTAGTTTCACCACTTTCATAAATCTCAATTCACCCATAAAATATTACAACTAATTTCGGAAAATCTGTCATTTTTATCTTAATTAAACAAAGAAAAACCGATGTACCCAGATTGTATCCATGGTAACACCCAAATATGATGTACATATCAGGCCTATCCAGAATGAATCAAATTGACACAGGGAGCCATGTATTAATAAGGTCAAATCTCAAGAGCTTTAGAAGCTCATCAAGGCTTTTGTAAGAAAAGACTGGTAACCGATCGGTTTCCTTATGATGAATGGAGTGAAAACACTTCAAAACCACCGATGGCTACAGTGAAGCTGTGACTAGTTACATCAAGATTGGCACTTGACAGGGGGAGTAGTGTATTAATATTCTATAATTAACATCTAAGATATGAAAAATCAAGCTTATACCCAAGATTTTTTAGAATAAGTCCTCAGTAAGCCTAGCATTCAAGCCCTTTTAACATGTAGCTACATTTTAAACTGTAACATTAAAAACACAATTTTATTTCAATATACCGTAATTTTCTTTTTCTTACAAGACAACAAAATCTGAACATTTAAATTTTTTTATGATGCATTTCAAAAGCAGTAAGGTATAAGTTCAAATACATTTTAGGCTTTGAATTTGATTCCCAATTATATGTTCCATTTTATGAACACTTTGAGAATAAACTGTTATTTAAAAGTAATATGATTTGTTGCATACTTTATATTCAGAAAATGTACAAAATAAAATATTCTAAAGGTGCTAAATAGTCAAATATGAAAACAAAAATTTGGTAAAAAAGTGTCACACACCACTTGTTAACAAATTACCACCCGGTTTCCCCCAACATGTAGACAGATGTCGACCGGCACCAGCTCCACACGTTAACCATCATCTATCACAGCACTCATTGACACCCGCAAGTGGCGGGTCACTCTACCATGCATTTAACTCCCATTTAAAAACAGGTTCCTATACCAACAGATGTACTGACAAGCATTTAATTTAAGGTTAATACTTTATGCACTAGCTTTTAAATAGGTTTGCAGTGTTAGCAGGAAGTTCAATTTTTGACTTCATTTCAAAAGGCTACATTTTTAGCCACAAAACCAATACTACCCTTACGAAAATGTAATCATAAAAACAAGCTCGAATAAGCTTGTTTCGAGCTCGAGTGAGCTTATTTTGAGCTCAGATGTGATTGATTTTGCTTGTGTAAGCAACATTGAGCTCCTTCAAGCTCTTAGGTCGAAAGGTCGAGCTCATATTTACGAACACGAGCTCACAATACAAACAAATTACGAGCACAAGTAGTCAATTGCGATCTTGCCCACACAAACCTTACGAGCTCAAAATGCTCGTTTCTTATATGTGAGCTTGCACGAGCACACATGAGCTCATAAACTTTACATGTGAGCTCACACAAGCTTGTACATTTTTAAGTAAAAATTTCTATTAAATTTGTAAGCTCAAAATTTGGCGCGAGCTAGCATGAGCACATACAAGCTCATTAATTTTGTACTTCATATTTCTAAAACATGTTGTGAGCTTGCAAATTTGATGTGAGCTCGCATGACCGCATACTAGCTCGTAAATTTTGTACTTTTGTAAAATTTCTACTATGATAATTTGTGAGCTTGTAAAAGTGTAAGCTCATAAATGTTGTACTTGATAGTGACAATTTCTCCTTTGAATGATTCATATAGACATAGCTGTCATCACATCACTTTTTACATTTTTAATTCCAATATATGTATTAACATTTTTAGCGAAATAAGGGGTATTGTCGAAGGGCAAATAATTGCAAATCGCTAAAAAAGGTGTTTTTTCACCGACTAGCATGAATATCTATATATCTGTGGATGCGCTGCACGGAGTGCCGGACCGGGGTTCCCTGTACTAAGCATCATTTCAAATTCAACAAGTTGTTGTTTATCTAAAATGCAACAAAACATTTAAAGAAAAAAAAAAGTTGTTGTTTATCACATGATCAATCACAATTCAATTTTAAGGCTTAAGCTTACTTGAAGTTCGACATCAGCTGTCTTTAAATTAATGAATGGTGCATTCATTCTCAAATTGACACAAGCTCCAGTACAGGAGCTCTTACTTAAACACTCATCATTTCATTACCTTCCCTGAAAATGTGAGTTTACAATATATACAAACCTGAATTGGCTCAAAATATTTTCAACAGTACTGGGCGCTGACATCTTGGATTTTCAATTTGGCATTGTCACAAATCTTTTTACAGATGAAAAAAAATATTTACAATAAACAAAAACTGCCACAATTTTTGACATAAAAATATATTTAAATGCGAAAAAAAAATATTTAAAACAACAATTGTACATTATAAAAGATTACTAACCAAATATATTATGTTGAAAGATCTTAGTTTTAGAACGAGCCGACAAGTTAACCTCCACGCATGCGCACAAGCCTTAGCAACGATTTGCATAGGAAGTTTATGGAATCCGTACGTACGTATGTGACTATTTTGAAGAGCATTTGTCACGCAAATTCAACCAATTTACAGGTGTGTGTAGAGTATTTTTAAAAGGTATGGTTAACGAGACATTTAAGAATCACACGATTGCCTAAATATGTAAAAAGTAAGGTGTATGTTAAGGGTTTTTTGCTAAATTGAAATTACGAGTCGCAAGAAAACTGCCGAATTAGTCAGCCTTGGCACCTTTGGTCATGTATCAGTACGGGCATAACTGTGAATTCAACGAGGTCGGTCGTTGGATGCAAGGCGTGAGGCAGCCAGTCCGTGTAGGGAGTGTGTTTTACACACTCAAATTTGTAAATACACACCCAGATTTTGCCCACATGGCCTATACTTTGTACACAAATATCTTAAATTTTCACACCCAGTGCATTTACACCCGGGATTTACACACCCAAACTAGCTTGAGATACTGTAGCTTTATCTGTCACTGCACATAAGAATATATCAACTAAAAACACAATGTAGGTATAGGTTTAGTTTAGTGCAAAATAAGCATTTATTAAGTTTTATCATAAAAACATTTCAATAACTGGAAATGTACATCAGTCATGTAGGTGATGCACTGAAAGGTTGCATATTGCACCTACTCTTTTTTGTATTTCGATGTACCTTTTAAATGTTCTTTAAATTAAATGTTCTTTAACTTTATACAGATGTTTGTTTACCTTGTTATTGTTGCAACTACAATAGTCAATCACAATTTTTTTTTTTTTTATCATAATATACCTACAGGTGTAGGACCACATGAAGCCCTTTGACCTGACAACAGGATGCCCATCAGCTGACCTGCATATTAGCCAGAATGTGCTTTTTGGAAAAGACAACAATCGAGAAATTACGAATATTGGCTTGTGATATGGAGCTCAATTGAGCTTGAAACAAGCTTGCATTTGTTACAAGCTCGTTAACAAGTTAGCTTGTGAGCTTACATTTATAAGCTTGTGTAAGCTCGATAGAAATTGCTGTTGCGAGCTTGTTTCCAGCTCACAAATGTTGCAAGCTCGATATGTTTCAAAAATAAGCTCGTTTTGTTTCAAAATTGAGCTTGTAATTTACAAGCTCGTATTTGTGAGCATATATTAGCTCGTAATGAAACTGCGAGCTTGTTTCAGCTCGCTTGGGGTGCAAGCTCGTTTTGTTCCAAAATAAGCTCATCAGTTCCAATATCGAGCTTGTAATTTGCAAGCTCATCAAAATGCAAGCTCGTAATGTTTCAAAAATAAGCTCGTTCTGTTTCAAATACGAGCTTTTTCTTGATCATTACGAGCTTTTTCTTGATCGTAACAAGCTCTGAACGAGCATATATAACAAGCTCATAACAAGCTCGTATACAAGCTCAAAATGTGCTCGGCATTTTCATAAGGGTAGGCATGTTTGTACTCATTTGAATGCATTTTTCATGTAGATTTCAAATATGCTAATGAAAATGGAAAATTTTGAAATTTTCCAAAATATTGTAAAAAAAATTAATGTGTTACGAAAAGTTACCATCTGTGTTTCAAGGGTGGGTTAACTCAATTGGATAAACAGGAGCAGGGAGATGAAGGATGGTGATGATGACTGGTAGGGGCTGTGTGCCTGTTATTGACATTTATATCATGGTATAGACAGAGACGGGTGGCTGTTTTAATACTGTACTGCATGAGGGGTATGAGACGGGACAAAGAAGCCATTTAGGCCACTTACATGACCATCATGTAAGGAAGGGGTTGATTATCTAGGGCATGTCATCATTTAGGGAAGGGGTAGATTATCTAGGGCATGTCATCATTTAGGGAAGGGGTAGATTATCTGGGGCATATCTGTCAAGATATGTTAACCTAATTGGCAATATACCATTTTGATCGGTTAAATGTATGGCCATTTGAATACCCAATAGAAATAAGAGGTTTTAGATCTATAACCAATCACAAAAGAGCTTTTAGATCTCTTGGAAATTTTAAGCTTATTCCCCTTGACTATTCTGACCATATCTCTGATTGGCTCAATACATGATCTAGTCCTCTTTATGTAACAATCAAAATAGTTCTGATAATTCAAGCACTGTGGGGTTGAATGAAATTTGTGGTTAGAATGTGTTAGTTAATGCTCTGAACAAGGAAAGAGGAGATCAAACACTTCTTCTCCTAGACTTCTGATATATGGGGTAGAAAGTTTGCTTCCCCATATGAAGAGCAGGGATTGAGTTTTGAACCTAACAAGCAATACAGACATACTACAAATCACACTTCTGGAAATGTTAAGGGTAGACGAGGTATTGTTGGTCGAAGCAACCAAAAATTCGATTTTCATTAGCCAGATCAATATATTATTGAAAAATAACATCTTGATATTTTGCAAAAGTTGATTTTACAAATTATATACTTTGAAAACTTGCTTAATTTATTGTTGTTAATGAGTTATTTACGTTTTACAAAAGTGTTGTTGTTTCAGCCCTCTTTACAACATAACTCAAGAACCAAAGGACCTACAAAAATATATCTGTGGTATTTGAATTCTTCTACACTTTCGCTATGAAATGAGTAATGCAGTTTTTGCCAAAGCTCACTACCATTCGCAAGATGCTGTGAACGACCAAATCGCAACAGTTTAAAATAGTTAATAACCTTAAGGTGGGCTGTTAGGCGTGCTATTAAATAAGAAGTTTACGAATCAAGGTGTGCTATAAATCACCCCTGGTAAGGCAATTTAAGGTGTGCGATGGTGTGTGATCACACTCGCATGCCTTAAAACTCAATCCCTGTAATAGTACACAAAATTGTGAAAAAAATGACTTTTTGTGAGAGAAAGTTGCCTAAATAATTTACCTAAAAATATTTGTCCATGCCTGCATATGAAATCAGGAAGTGGCTTTTCACAAAGTAAAAGAATTTAGTTTGGAACTGGGAACATTTGTTACATAGAAAATTGTACATATTGTATAGAACAGAGAAGGTCACATAAAGTTCATACAACAAAATACATACTAGAGCAACTGTGCCCTTTGCAAGGGCACGAGGTAAGTTAGGCGGATGATTGTGACGATCAAGCAATACTGTGCTGGGTGCTGGATAGTATTAATTTTAATAAGACTGTTTCATAAATTGCCGTTTTAATATACCTTGATCGTGGAAAGCTGGCATTTTGAAAACTTGACCTTTGACCTCATTATTGCCCCTTAATGACCTCAAATGAATTTTAAAATATTTTAAACATGTTTAGGATGTCATAACGATCATTGCATTTAAATTTCAGCTCAATTGGAGCATTTTGAAAAAACTTGACCTTTGACCCCTTTATGACCCCTTAATGACCTTAAATAAATTTTAAAATATTTTAAACATGTTTAGAATGTCCTAAGGATCATTGCATTTAAATTTCAGCTCAATCAGAGCATTTTCGGTTAAAATGACCTTTTTGACCCCTGCGACCCTGGACGACCTCTGACGTTAAACAGCTCATAACTTTTGTAGCCAGCCACCCAATACTGCTTGTGACTGAGTTTGGTCGAAATCCGATCAAGGATGTGGAAGTAGTAGCAAATTGTGAGAAGAAAGAAGAAAGAGGAAGAAAGAAATGGCAAGAAAGAAATAAGTTAGGCTGCCCGCCTAACTTAAATACCACAAACAGCAGCAGAACACCTAAAACCCAGCTGAGAAAAATGTGGCACTAAACCAACTATTTAATATTATTCAATTATTTCTTATTATTCAATATTTCAATAACAAATGAACTTCTACACGTTTTCTAGGTCAAGCAATACAAGAATAAAATACCAACTTTGATAAGTTAATCCATTCTCATTAAATGACACCACTATGTTAATCCCAACTCATTAAGTCTGTCAAAAAACAACAAATCTTACTTAATCCAAATATTGATACAATATTTACAACATTTCACTCATCATTACGATAACAATACCACAATTTTGTCAGCTTGTACTTTTATGACTCTTCGACAAACTCCCCATTTAATTTCTAGTCTTTAAACTTGTCAAAATTAACAAAAACTTGCCATAAAATTAACCTCCTGTAACTGTTACGATTGGCAAAACAATGGAATATACCACCTGCAAAAAATACCATTTAAGTTTTTTTGTATTTTTGTTGAATAACTACCATGCTACCGCAGTTCTCATTTATGCATCATGCGTCATTTGTTAAAAAAGATTACATGCAAACAATTAAACAGAACAACTGTGTTGACTGTGGGTGGTCATGATTGGCAGTTGATGGGGCATGATTGTTCCAGTATTTTTCGCTGCTTGGTGGTGTGATCTGTGCAAACACATGTAATGGTGATGTTGATGAAGACAAGAAACATGAATATTGTTCATATGTGGCAATTATCTTCAAACTTTGGAAATCTTAAGAAAACCAACACATTTGTATCATTAAATTGCAAAGTTATGAGAACATCAAAACATTGTAAACTTAGAATAAAATACATTAGAAAACAAAACTATTTATTAACTAAACTTGCTAAAACAGATAAAAGAAATAGATACAATTTTGGCAGAAAAGAGGGTAATGGGTCACAAAGGCCTAATATAACCTAAAACTGACAATGGTAAGCTGTACAATGTATGTGTAATTGTTTAGAAGTATGTGGAAAAACAGAGCTCTCGTGGTTGGCTCACCTCAACATGCAGCTCCTATGGATACAACTTGGGAGCATGGTGACCGAGCGGAACAGGCTCCGACCTAATTGGAAGGTTGCGGGTTCGAGCCCCGGCAAGGCGGTGACGCCATCACTTTGTGCCCTTGAGTAAGGCACTTTATCTCGATTATTCCTCTCCACACAGGTGTTTAAATGGGTACCAGCATTCTTAAATGCTGGGAAGGTACAACAAGACTCACTGTAGAGGAGGTGTAGCGATCCCCCTAGAGCAACATTACATGGAGGAGTCTGGCCCAATCGTCAATGAAAGAGAGATGGGCACTCCGATCACTGTTTATGCAGGATCGACTCTTTTACCCTACAACTTGGTGTTTTGGTGGTTTATTACTACGTCCTCATAATCTTATGACACAAATTCATGTGAACATCACAACGGTGATCTAATCCTGTTTAATATATGCAAGATCATGACTTTCCACACATCATCTTTGGGTTAAAAGCTTTGATCACATCACCTGCTATTCATGCCTAGAGACATGTTTGTCATAATCTGTAATGGACACTATTACAACTTGATTGCATTGGCAACTTTTACTTAGTTTAAATTCAGCCTGAACAAAGTTCTGGGAAAAAATTAGTGTTTCATATTTTGTGCTATGCCAAACTAGTCTTTGTCAAAGACTCATGATCATTGCCGACGATCCTTGTCACATTGGGGAGCTTTGAAGCTGCGACAGTGAGTCGGTGGCCGCAAAGCGATGACCATTGAGTCTGGCTCCCTGCCGCGGCAGTACTATTTAAACTACTGGGTATTTTTACTGATACAATGTTTTTGTGGTAAAATAACTATTCGGGTCTACCTTTCAGAAAAGCTATCATGCGCATATTTTGGGGGGCTTTGGGGCAAGAGCCCCCGGGTAAAAGCGGTGGGCGCAAAAAAAAAGCGAAGGGCGGAAAAAGAATTAGTAAAGAAAAAAGGGTGGGAAAAATTTGAAAAAGTATAAAAATTGTGAAAAAATGGTACTATGTACATCAAAATGTGTTTCTGTTAGGGTGCTAGCGCCTATAATCCTTTTTTTTTTGCTCTTCACTTTTTCAAACCACCGAAAAATTTTTTTGGGTCAACCTTTTTTCGGGCTGTTGAGGAAGGGCTGCAAAATTGAATTTTCTTTCAGCCCCCCGGGGTAGGAGCGACCACCGTACGCCACTGGCTATAGTGCCAAACACACAGCTTCAGCTCATTTTTGCATGCTATTACTGGTAATATTAATAACATAAACCAAGTTTTGTGTTGCAATGCACAATGTTAAATGCACATTGGGTAATCAAATCAATGCTTTCAATTGGACAAGCAAAGTGCGAGTATTTGGTGTTTAAACTTATTTTACAACAGTTTGTCTTTCTCTTTCTATCATCCTTCCTTTATTTCTCCATTTTCATTCATTTGTTCTTTTGCCTTATTCTTCCTTCTTTATATATTGGACATCTGGGAAGAAAAGTTTTATTCCACATTTAAGTTAAAGCAAAATGTTGGGATTTTTTTTTACTTCACTTTTCATTCTGCCCCAAGCATTTGAATATATGAATATATATCATTACATTTGAATACCGTATACTTTTAAACTTCTAGGACTTAACCCAGTTAGTAATGACATATTTTGACAGTTCAATCGAGAACATCACCAACTAAAAGAGTGACAACTGACAACAATTCCACTTGGTTATTTATAATCACTATTCCAACAATCCACACCTAAAATATTGTAAAACTAACCATCTAACACCTATGGTGTGGTCTCAGTATTTGCCTAAACAGATGAGCAAATAATGCTTTTAGCATGTTTTTACACAAATTTGCTCACTTCAATTGGCCCAATTTGTACATAATAAGGCACAAGTTTCATTGACTGTAAACTGGGTGTAGTTGCCACAATTGCCTAATAACCCTAGTCTAAGGGACCAACCCAAAAGATAAATGAAGCCCACAAATTGTACATTACACAGTTGACCCCCTTCTCCTCCCTCTGAGATAAAGCGTCAGTAGCCACTGCAAGAAGTGGGTAAGTGCAATAATAGATGTGTAGATGAGTACAATATACTGTGTGTTAATTGCCAAATGTTCACAGGGCAGCTATTGCACTTACCCACTTCTGGCACCGAGCAGTCGATATATGAAAATTTTAACTCCAACTCCCTTTTTTATGAAACTAGTTTTGTTTTATCTATGAGTTGTCGATCTTTAGTTTGTTCCCTTAATACAGTTAAGAATGGGGTGGTTGGGAGCTTCCAAAATGTCTCAATCACTGTCAATGTCATCACTCCAAAAATATTGACAAAATGTATGCTTTTGTAACATGGTTCCTTTCCTTTGCAATTATTTTCGTAAGGACAAGAGATTTCAGCAAATTTGACAACATTGCGAAGTTAAATACATAATTATTTCATAATGATAGCTTCAAATCGCAAACTCCAGCACCCCTCTGGCACCCAGGCAAAACCGCTAGTTTATCTGTGTTCTATCATGTAGAACAATATAGAAACCAAGCCCAATCATCAGTTCATCCAGGCCACCGGTATTGACCCAACATTGAGTTTATAAAACCATCCCTTGTGAAAAATAGGCTATGTTTGAAGCTTGGAGTACAGGGAGAGTGATACTGGTAGTACATCCATGCACCTGAGCTTGGTATTAAGATAGGACTTAATGTTACACAAGGCCCCCTCCCCCACCCCCTTAAAAATATTTGCAAAAGTCCCAAAAAATCCCAATTTGCAAATTGTGCATTTTATGCTTGTTTGGTCAAAAAAGGTCCAAATTTTGGGAAGAAGGTCCACTTTACACAAAATCACCCTGGGAAAATGGTACACTTTTTCAAAATCTACACCCCCCCCCAAACAAACCTGCATACGGGCCTATAATACAGAAAGCTTCTACTTTAAGTTCACTCTGGAAAGTGTTCCAAATGTGAAAAGGTATCATTGATTGATGACAGTGAAACTTTAAATTTAGTTGAATAAATAACATCTAGAAGAACTGGAAGCTTATGAGATTTCAAACCACTACTGTAATTCATAAACATAGATATGTTTGAAATTTCCATAAAGCTTCCCCATGAAGTACCAAGTGTTCTGTTTGTCTTTGCAAATGGTTAACTTAACAATAATACCACTTAAGCACAAATAGCAACTACTCTTTTTGACCAAAATATTTTTGAAAAACATCTCACCTTTACTCTACTAAAAGTGAAAGAAGTTTTAAAAAACAACCTTAAAACCTTGAGTCAATTTGCTTACATTTTAGAACTGCAGGATCCACAACATGCTCATCTATCAAGGCACAGTTCTTTAACCCCAATACATTTGTACATTTATTGAATGACCTTTGAAAATTTAAGTACAAAAACTCATACTCTGCAACTTGAGGCCAAATTTTGCACTATGATTGTTTAATTGAGGTTATTGAACTATGCCACTGGAATGAGGCTATTGTGGTCCATAGTGATCTCTGAAGGTGACTAGTGTTGTTTTTATACTACCTGTTACCTGCTCATTTTTAAGCAAGCAAAGTCATTAGACAGCAAGAAAGCATATTTTGCCATCTTCTACCTGTTTACAGTAGGGTGAGAAATGTTTTGGTATAAATAAACCAGTGTTGCCAAGAAATACCTTGCATTACAGGTAAGTGCCGCCCTCAAGACCCTCCTTTTCAAGAGCTTTTTTCATAGAGACCCAATTCGAAGCCCATTTGCAGTTCTGTAGACTTTTTGCCTGCAAATACCCCAAAATTAGCTTCAAATTAGAGTTCCAAGCACTTAGTTTTGAGAAATGATCACAAAAAGGCTAAACAGGGTCCAATTTTAGTTCCGGAAAGTCGGAAACACCCATTTTATGTCCTCAAATCTGTTCTGGAGCCCACATTTTTGAAATCTGAGCAACACACTCCTACATACATGATGATACACCCTGATGTCCCATGAAATCATGAGCAAAGTCACCCCACCAAAATCAACCAATATTCGACCAACAGTCAACACCAAACTTGACTCAACTCACATGTTTGAAATTTGTGTACTTATTTGGCCAGAAGCATGCAAAATTTTGGGTTAAATAACCCAACAGTTGTAATTTTGCAGTGCAGACTGCAGTCCCCATGACATGGTTGAAAATAGCCCAGTTGGGCTACTAAATCCTGGGTTTGGCAACATTTAAATGGACCTGGCTAACTGGGTGGTACTAGTAGTAGGTATATCACCCCAAAAATAAGCGCAGCAGAAACATGTTATTTGACGCTTTTAATTGAATCATCGTTATGAATGCTTCAAAAAACAAAAAACAGAATTAAAATCGGATAATGCAAAGTGATGTAACGTCAACTTGAAGATACCCGCAAATCGGGTGAAAACCTGCCACAAATTGCTATAAATGGCAAAATGGTAATTTTTGGGATTTGTAATGCTTATTCGGACAGTTACTTGAAAAGGTAGCATTGATTTAAGTATCACAGATTAATTGCATATCTTTCGGACTTCGTTAAAGAAAACAAGATTAAAAATCTCTCCTCGAATAAATGTAATAAATCCACCAAATATACAATTTTAGCCATTTTGACCAATCTGCAGACAAATAAAAGCTAAAGTCCAGCTAATTAATATGCAAAAATAATGCCAACAGAGAACCGTACATGATATGAGGATGCGGTTTTTTGCACACATAAGTACCCAAAGTTCTTTCATTTGGTAACAAAAAATACACAAAAAGTCATTAATTATGCAAATTAGCTAATTACATCTAATTATATATTTATGCCATTCTTATGTTAATTAGGCATATGTAATTTTACTTTTTTCAATGTTTTATTTATGTTTTATTCATACAGCATGATTTTGTCAAATATGAACCTGCTGTGATGTTGAATAAAGAAACTGCAGTTAATTGCCTAAGTGCACCGAGTTTTCAATTGGTATAGGGAAGTGTTTCACTCATTGTCCAAGGAAAAAAAATACATGATAACAAACACTGGTATTTCAGACCGGTGGTACTAGGTCCTCTATTTCGAGAGACCTATATTTATTGATTTATGGACGATCTAGAAAAATTCATAAAACAGGTCTTAACTCTTAAACTAGGCAGTGTTTAATTTCATGGAGTTGATAGTGATTTAGGAAATGTTTCACCTACCATATATTAAAAAGACAAATTATTGTGATCAATGAAACATAACGAGGAAATCGTTTTTTGACATGTATGTTTTCAAAAATTGGCCAACTTTGATCCGCGCGCTTTTTGATTCACTGTTATGTATGCGTGCACAGTATGACAGAATTATTGTGCAGCCACTGTGACATACCTACTAGTAGGGATTGCAGCCATGTAAATAAGCAATTTATGAATAAAGAAAAACTTGTGAAATATCGCTGATGGCAAAATTTCTGCGAGTGTGAACAAAGTTCAATATTGGACAAAATAGCTCATTATTAGCATAAAACATGTACATGTCACTTTCAAATGATTGCCATTTTAATGGGACCTTCCCTCTTGCCATTTTCTTTCAAGTATGCACAAGCATCATTCTGCAGGTGCAGGTGGTTGTTCCCATTTACAATGTTGATGTCTCAGGATATTTTCCAAATTTTGACACGCTTGTTTCCTCCATTTTAGTCACTTTTGATACCAGTCTATCTTACTCTTGCAAGTAATATGCATGATTATACCAAAATAACACTTTATAATTTGTAGCTCCATAAACTCCACAAGACCAGGGCAGCCCCATAAGGCCTTAAAGAAAATGTTCGATTAGCATAAGGCCATGGAAAGTCGATTTTGAGTTTCCCGTCACCCGCCCTCACTTCATTTTCTGACCCTCACTTGAATTCATTATTGTGATTTTCCAAAAAATACTGATAAAAACTGGTTATATTTGCCAAAAAAATTATGAATATCCTTTTATTTTTTGTGGAAAAATCAAAATCAAAACATACATTTTGCTGTCAACCTTGCAGACTCTTTTTAATATACTTTTGAATCTCATTTGGGCTAAACATCCATCTTGAAGTCAGTGAGTGGCAAATAACAACACATTTTACATGCGTGTTGGTCATATAATGAAAGGCAGAAAAATAATGAATAATGAAAAAGTTACCTCACTTGTTTTCAGAAATTATGTGACGGGACACTCAAAATTGACTGTTAGTGGCCTAACCCGACCTACCCTCAAAATAGGCCCGACCCTGACTTTTTTTTTATAATAAAAAATTAAAAAATAAAAAATTAATTTTAATTTTTAAAAGAAGAAGAAGAAAAGTTCCAAGGCCTTTATCAAACACAATTTACAGCTTTAGGAGAAAAGAAAAATCCCTACCTACCTACCCTAAATGCAGGGTTCGCAGGTTTTTGCCGCAGGTGGAAAAAACCACGGTTTTAACCGTGGTTTTAACCACTTGGCAAAAACAGTTTTTGCCAGTTTTTGCCGGCAAAAATGGCAAAAACTAAAAAAGTGATTTATAGTTCAGTTTTTTCATCTCAAAACAAATTATTAAGTTACAAAAATAAGTACCCGAGTGTAACAAGGCCAGATTTTGTAATTATAAGCAATATATTAAGAAATTAAAGGCATGTGTTTTCATTGCTCAAGTGCAGTTAACCGAAATGTGGCATGTATCAAATTCAAAACTTTTCCATTTTAAGGACTTAATGAGACAAATAATATGTTGAATGATTCGTTAAAAGTTGTGTGTTACTGTTTATGAGCTTTCTGTGTCACTTTTTAATATTTGAGTGACTATATGTGAGTTATTGCCAGTTTTTGCAATTTTTGCCGGTTTAAACCAGGCAAAAACTGGCAAAAACAGTTTTTGCCAGGTTTTTGCCACTTTGCCGGCAAAAAAAACAGGTTTTTGCCGGCAAAAACCGAACCCTGCCTAAATGTTAAGCCAATCACACATTTTTTTAGGCCTAAGTAAATCACCACATACCTCAAACTGATGGCCTATAATGGCTCATCCTGATGGGTAACTGAAGGTGATCATTTCTGTTCTTTGCAATTTTTTATCTTATATAAATTTTTTTTTTTAACTTGCATGTATCTTCACTAATATTTTTCCACTTTAATTTTCCTTCCCAGGCTTAGTTTCTGTTGCCTACTGAAAGTTGGAAGTAAATGTTTATTTCTGTGGAAGACAAGTCAAATTCCCCCAAAAGATAGCATCTCAAAATATTTGTCAAATTTTTTTTGTAAAACACTTCTTTTGGAAAAGCAAATTTTCCTCCTAATGCTAAAATTTCTTGTTCCCAAAGCTTCCTTGATTCCCCACCTTTTCTAGCCCAATTTTTCCCCTTTTCTCTTCATGATATACCAACATCTCAGCTCTCAGCCACAACCCACATATTTCTGTTTATACCATCATCTTCTTCTAGCATCCAACTGAAACTTAACCAGCACCTTTTAAACACTCATTATTGTCCCCTCTATTGACAAGCAAACATCACTAAATTGTGACAAGTGGTGCTGCCCAACAAAAAGGGAATGACCTAGCATGAGTTATAGGTGTTGATTTAGTAGTTAACAATATGCCAATAAGAGATGAAACACTTGGAAAGCAAAACATGAGCTATTTAACTTTGGAAGGTAAGCAAACTAATCAATGAATGGATCAATGTGTGAGGTTTTTGGTTCCAAGGCACAATATGTCAGAAAGTAGTCAAAAATGAAAAGAAAGTTAGAAAATAATGAGGTTTACATGCTTTGGGGGTTTAAAATATCCATGCAAATTTTGTCACAACTTGTTGCTAAAAAATCTTGATACAAATTTCTTCCCAGTTCATGGTTACAGTCTTCATTTAAATAAAATTGGCAAAATGTTATGCCTTTATATCAAAATTTCTAATTCTATTGCGAAGGGCAACACTACATGTATCTGCAGAACAAATGACATTTGATGGCAGTTTCATTGACATCAATTGTTTTGCATAAAGTGTAATTTAAAGCAAAGAAGAAATTCAAAACTGAATTTGGTTGACAGCTTAATTGTATTACACGCATGCAATGTAGACGTAAAAATTAATATTTAATATTCAAGATTTTGGGTCTGTGGTCAAGTATCGGAAGAGATTATAACTTTATGAACTGGATTTTATAATATTTTCTGCTTAATTAATTCGATGATAATCGATACACCCTACCATAAGTATGTGGTTGCATCCTACTTCTTATGCACAATATTAAAATCTGTGGTCATATGACATTTGACACCCAAGATTATAGAATTGTTGATTTTGTATTGTTTTTGTTAAGTCAACATATGAACACTAATATGAATTCAATTAGTTCAGTGAATAAACTTAATAAGTTCATACAAAGTACTTAGTAGACTTAAATTAACTTTGTAAGTTACCTTAATTAGTTCATATGTTAATCACATTTCGAGAAAGTTTAAATCCTTGGAAAGTTAAAACAAAGGGGATAATTTTTCAATACAAATGCCGTAACATGTTTACACAATAAGCAATGATTTTCAAATCATAAGCTTATAAGAATCAGGGGCAGTGGCAACTTATGGTCAAAGAAATTGGTTGTGGAAGCAAGTATGAGGTAATGGTGTATAAAAAAGGACCCAAAATGTGAATATTGATCCAGGTCTTATGAGGAGTTTTACCCCCGGTGGGAAAATTATTTTTTATTATATTCTTTGTTCTCTAACATTTGACAGCACTTTGGGTCATACCTTCTTGGCATTTTGAGATATGAAAAGAACCAAAAATATGAATAGTGACTCAGGTCTTATGAGGAGTGTCACCCCCTGGGTGGGAAAATAATTTTTTATTATATTCTTGACTTTTGCCTCTTACATTTGACACCACTGGGGTCATACCTTTGTGACATTTAGAGATACGAGGGGGTATCCAAAAGTTTTTGACATCACCCAGAAGAAAAAGAGCTATATTGATGAAATTTTGTCAGTGTAATCACGGGTCCTTATGTACATTATGGTCCAAAATGGTCTCATTAGTATGTTTACTTTCTTTACAGGTGGCGCTAGATGGGCAGTAGGCGCATAACCTACAAGATGGTGAAAATTGAGGCATGCAGCCGCGATTCAGTTCCTGCATTTGAAGGGTTAGGCCTACAATGCTCAGAAAATCTATGATGAAATTAAAGCAATCTACGGTGATGATTGCCCCTCATATGACACTATTGCTTTTTGAAAAAGGAATTTCCAAACTGGCCACATGTCCCTCACAGATGAGCCAAGAAGTGGACGCCCATCACTAACGGATGATGCGCCACAGTGAAAAAAACTCAAGAAAGTGGAGGATCTTATCACGAAAAGGTTATGCGCCTACTTCCCATCTAGCGCCACCTGTGAAGAAAGTAAACATACTTATGAGACCATTTTTGGACCATAATGTACATAAGGACCAGTGATTACACTGACAAAATTTCATTGGTATAGCACTTTCACTTCTGTGTGATGTCAAAAACTTTTGGATACCCCCTCGTATGTCCACATCAGACCAAAAGATTAGTCAGTAAGTAACTTGGTATTTTTCATTTGTCTGCAAAAAGCGGTTGGAAATAAAGGCAAAAGAACTTGTGAAATGACAGCTAACTCCTTTAAAAATAATGAGGACAATACATAGTTACAAATTATTTTTGAATTGCAAGCTGATTTAAAATAATGAGGACAATACATAGTTACAAATTATTTTTGAATTGCAAGCTGATTTAAAACTGACATCGAGCCAGACCGTTATTTAATGCTCTGCGTGCTCGCCATGCGCTTCAACGGAAAAAGTTCAAGTGTTGAAATATTTTCTCAAAAAATCAAAAGCTATCTAAGAACTACTGAACCAATACTAGGCTTGTTTGTACTCATTTTAATGCATTTGTCATGCTGATTCCAAATATGGTCATGAAAATTTACATTTCTGAATTTTTTGAATTTTGAATTTTTTTTTTAAACTTGTCGTCTGCAGTCGACACCCGCGTGAAGAGAGTTAAGTTGTGTTTCACTCTAAAGCTGAAATTGGCTCCTGAATCTTGATGGCTCAGTTGGCTCTTACAATTCTAATCTATGTTTAAAAAGCCATAAGTTTTCCGTATTCTATTTGGAAATTCAGTTTTGTCAATATGTCGCTTTCTATGTTGTTTCTGTTTTCTTGTGACTTTGTATGTTGTGTCCGTTTTATCTTTTGTCCATTTTAAGAAGCTTAATAAAGATATATTACAAATTATATGCACTTTTTGCATGTTTATTTTTTTGAATTTTTTTCTTTGTATTTTATTCACTTCTTTTAATTATTTCAATTTTATTTATGAAATCCTGTTTTCTGTTTTCTACCTCTGATTCCGTGAAATTCATCCGTTTTCCAAATCACAGACAACTTCTGGAGCATACCCAAGTCATCATGGTCATATCTGAATAACGGGTATATTTCTGGCACATTCTTTTTCTGCAACCAATAATTATACACACATTTCACTAAAGTGCACTCAAAGTTTGAAATAAAGTTATGCCAACAGAAATACCCTCAATGAATACCAATTATCCCTACAAAGTTTTCATATTTCCACTGCTTTGGGTCATTTATATAGCCTAAATCCCAACAATTAAAAATGGCTTAATTATGAGTTTAGACAAAAAGTATAGCTTTCTATTAATCCAATTAATGCCAACAGCAAAATTTATATAAACAAAAATGATTCCTTGATGAAGCCAAATAGGATTAAATTATGGCCAATAAAAGCTCACAAAAATGATATAAATTACTTATAAAATGGTGACTCTTTGAAATATGTCAAATTTGCACCTCAATTAAAATCTGCTCAGGGTTGTTATTGTTTTGTCTCAAGCACCCTGACAAAAATTGCAAAATTATGAAATCCGAAAAGATAATCTGGATTTATCGCCACACTTCTATTTGAATATCTGTGAGCTGTAGGGTTGCTGTTATCCGAGGCGCGTGCCTGCGAGTGTGTGGCTAGGTGCTCTGTATGTCTACCTTCTGGAAGACTTCGACTTAAGCATTTATAAAAACATCAAGGTGGACGAAAAATATATAAAAATCTGGATCATGAATAGCCACACCTTAATTGGTGCTATTATAAAGATGCCCTTGACTTTGTATGGTGTATTCATAGGGCATGTGCTGTGCATATGGCATGTTATGCTAGATCTATGCCATGGGCTACTTTTGGTGACAAAATTCTTCTACTTTTTTTCTGTTAACCCATTGAGAACTACCTGCTGATTGGCCAAAAAGAAGTTTTCATTATCAATTGGACCAATCAGCAACATCGTTAGAATAATTTCACTATGCAAAAAATTATTGAATTATTTGCAAAGCTCCATTCTGATTGGTGATTAAAGTGAAGATATCACATAATTGACCAATCAGAGGCAATGTTAGATCGGCAGGTAGTGCTCAGGGGTTAATATTTGGTAAGTACTTAGGTAAATTTGGTAATTAAG
Organism: Amphiura filiformis; assembly: GCF_039555335.1. Lineage (NCBI taxonomy): Eukaryota > Metazoa > Echinodermata > Ophiuroidea > Amphilepidida > Amphiuridae > Amphiura > Amphiura filiformis. The sequence goes on from NW_027305538.1 coordinate 393,767, forward strand.
CTTTATTTCTCATCTTGAATATGAAGTGTGCTGTGCGTATGGTCGTTTAAAGTTAATCTTTGCCATGAGCTGATTTGGAGACGAAATTCTCCTCTTTTTAAAAAAAGAATTGCCTTTTCTGTATTTTTGATACATAAAACTCCACTTAACCTTATTTTGTACTTGAATGTAACATGTGCGTAACATATTATGCTATAAAGCTCAGCTTTCGCCAACAGCTTCTTTGGTGACAAAATTCTTCCATATTTGTGTACCTTTAGGTGAGACCCATTTAGCAACAATTAGGGCCAATTTGGTTCTTAAATGGTCAGACAAATTTGTTTTTGATTGCTACAAATAAAAGGCAAATCACGTTCCAGTGGGTGGAAAAGTTCACATTCAACCACATATGAACAAAGGGTACAGATGCTTCTTCCAACATCCATTAGTTTTATGACCATTAGAACATTGATACCGATGATATTAAGCACTGGAAACTGATGTGTACCTATTATTTGGATACAGCCTGTTCTCTTCACCAAAAGATTGACTCTCAAGTCTCAAAACATTTTGAACTGAATGGACTCATCCACAGATCCACAGATTTGTACTTGTATGATTTTGTTTGTTTGTTTGTTTGTTTGTTTGATTGCTTGGTTATTGCTTGCTTATTAATTTTGTTTACAGAGGAAACTTGTTTGGATTGCAAAGCTTGTACAGTTCATTGCCATATTTTAATCACAGATATGTACAGAACAATCACATTAACATATCAACATCCTTTAAACAATAGCAAAAGCAATAACAAAACTTCCAAACTGTATTTAATAAATAATACCAGTCATCTGGAGTCCTGATATTAACCCAAAACCTGAACTCCAACTCTAGCTATAACCAGATCCCTTAAATGAGGGTATACAAGTATTTTGGTATCATGCCAAGAAGTCCAACCTACAAGTAGTCTATATAACAGGTCACTGACCTTTGGTACACATATTGCCATTCTAAGCTTGCTATCTAATGAAGACAGCAACTGATGATGTAGGTTATGGATCCAAATGCCAGTATTAGGACATTTGTGTTGCTAAACTGTCCCCTACCCTTTGACTAGTTGTTACAAATACTTTCAGCTCCACAAAGATTGCACAAAACTCGTTTATATACCGGTACACCATTTTCTTTATTTCCTCTTTATTGAAAAGTTTTTTCAATTTGTTTGGTCTGAAAAAGAACATTTTCATTACTATTACTAACAGTTCCAAGAATATTCTGTGTCTATTAACATACACTTAAATGACTATATTTCATAAACATGATTAATGACTGGTATTTATGTCAATAGGCTGACATTTATAATAGTTAATCATGATTCTATATAATTTTTACCCAGCCCCCAAATTATTCAATTATTATCCAATTTGCTACAATTATCCCCCTGTCTCTTTCACAATAGGAGTTATCCTTTCTTTATCTTTTTTTATCATACACACAATGCAAAATCGTGACAAATGTTCATTCATCAATAGGTCCTACATGTTGGCCCTTTGCATAGTTGCCAGATCTTACAACACACCTGCACATTCAGGCTCTACTTTTAAACAGCCTCAAATTTAAAGAAATCATGACAGGTTGCTTTTCTAATAAAGATGGGCTAATTCTGACATCAAGATAGAGCAATTGTGTTTGTTCAGATATAATGTTTTTAGTATTCCTCTTGAGCTGTTGAAGGAAAATTTAGTTTTTAGTGGTGTAAGCTTTTGATCCAAGCAGAATCTTCATCAAAGGCAAAACAAGTGTTGATTATTGGCATAACAATTTTGCATTATGATACATGGAGTACATTCAATTACATATACTAGCTATCAAGTTTGCCTTCAATTGGGTGTCTAATTTCTTTGCTAGATTCAGTAACAATGCTCAAAATCAAGGACTTGGGTGCTTTTCCCTTGAAATTGGGCAACTTTGAAACAGATAAAAACTATAGCCACCTAGTGGTATCACACACAAAATTTGATAGCCAATTGGGATAGCCATTTGGGATAGCCAATTATGATAGCCAATTGGGATAGCCAATTGGGCTAATTTGGACAATTTTCACAATACATTTGACCACTTCCCATCCTGTCCAAAAGAAGCCAATAGTTAAGAGGAAAACTAAGCTACTTCTTGACGTTTGCTGCTGACACTCTCTAAATGTACACCTAGTGGAAAGAGTGGAAAAAAGAGTGAAATGGATGACAACCCCTTTTTGAGTGGAAAAAATTCACTCTAAAGGGATTGAAAAAAGTAGTCTGTATACTCCATAGAGCTGTATAACCATGGTATACTCTCAAAAGAGTGAATATTGCCTAAAGAAAATGTACTTTCTTTCATTTTAGAGTGTTTTCATTCAACTCCTTTAGAAAGCACTTTCAGTTTCCTGTCCCATTGGTGTTACGAGCAAAATGTGGCTACTTTTCTGTGATTTGACCCAGTGCTATTCTGGCTTACATTTTTTGGCCACCCTGACTACAGCAACCCAGACCTTTCCCTGAACATAAGCCCCACATAAGTCTTACAAAGAACTACCTCACTGAAGCTCATTCATGTTTCCTTTGTTCCCTAAAATCGATAACAAAAATCATGTTATAACATTACCTTCTGTTTAAGCTTTAAAAAAATCATTCTGACCAATTATGGCATTAGTATTACAAACTCTTTAAAATGCATTTATAATAAGCTTACAACAACACCTCTAATTAGGGTGTTTACAAAACCCTTCCTTAAGAGGCCCTTATGCCAGACACAGCTCAATTGATAGACAGTTGAAAATAATGCTGACAATATAATAAATGCATATTACCAGAGGGAATGTACTGTCTTGTATTATGGGGTCCCATCCAGGGAGGCAACTCAACCCACTGTTCTTTAACAAAAAGCAAAGATCCCCTTAAGGGGCCTTTCTGTAGATGTACATAAGTAAATCAAATGGGCGAACAACATTGTGTGCTTGTTAGTGTAGATTTTAATTAGCTTTGATTTAGTTTTAAAGTGATTTTAAAGAAGTCTCAAACTACTATTATACTTAAGGGCATTCGGATGAGAGAAGCTTTATTATTGTACTTTGAGCAATATTTCCTACATTTTATACTATAAGCAATTTTCCTTTATGAAATCTATAAAATTGGAGCAAATTTCTTTAAGGGTGTAATGGATCTTCTGAGAAAGTATCAACATTTTTAAGACGAAAAGTATTAAAATAAAATGAGAAAAGGTATTTGGTACAAATATTTAAATTTTTTTAAATGACTTACAATCATGAAACTCAGGCAAACTAACATAAATTTAAAGCAATATCATTGTTATCCTGTGCTCAATTACTACTTTTTTTTATTTCATGGTAAATAATTGTGATCTTAAGCTTATCTCTAATATTTTCAATGACTAGTCTCTGTTGACAATTGGTCCATGCTTGTCGACAATCAGGAAAACTGCGTTGTCGACAACAGCCTTGTCGACAACAGCCTTGTCGACAACAGCCTTGTCGACAACAGCCATATCAATTTGTGGCATGGAAATAGATAAAAATGCTTATTTACATGTCTGTAAAGTACTGCCTAGTCTGCCTTCCACCATTTCATATCTAATAAACTTAACAAAATTTCTAGTAAGACTGTAAATATTCATAAAAGTTCCCAAACTTTTTTCTAGAAGAAATTTGAAATGTCATTACTTTTGGTCTTTTGTTATGAAGCACTCAATCTCCTTAACCCCCATCCATCACTCCTTCACAAAACAAAAATAAACAAAGGACAAAACAAATAAACAGCACTCATTGTTCTCATTGTTCTCAAGTACTTTTGTACCTATATTCTTACACATCCACACACAACCATCGCTCTTCAACATTCATCCTCTTTCCGATCTTTTCTTCTTCTTTCAAAATTTTAATAATTGAATAGCACAAAATTGACCGCCTTAGGCCAAAAAATCCCAGTTAAGGGACTTTGACCAGCTCAATAGTGTAGCGTCCACCTTTTTACAAGTATCACAACTGTCCAGTGACTGACCAGTAGCCCCATCTGTTCTGCTAACACCTCTCGCTGGCCAAACTTGATTTTAATTGACTCCTCAATTGCGCTTTCATTTAGTTTTCCAGTCAATCAACTCATGAATGATCAACAAAGCAAGTACTACATACCCATCTAAACAAATTATTTCTACCAATTTATAATGACACATCGCACCCAGGGGATCCACGTAGATGGACATTTGAAACGGGACATTTCATCTTTGTGATATTACGTGAATACCGTATTGGCCGTAATAAATGCCCCCCTCAAATTGTTCAATTAAAACCAGATTCTAGCTTGATGATGTACTTACAGGTGTAATTTTGTTGTATTTATCAAAAAAATATAATTTTCCACTCGATCTCTGTGAGCGCCACCATGGTAGTAGTATTAGCATTGTCGTAAATCCCATCCTTTCTACAGGAGCACCATTGGGAAAATTTTTTTCACTGACAATTCACCTTCAATAAATGCCCCTTTTGGAAAAATGCAACACCTCGGGCGTTTATTACAGACAATGTATGTACATGGACAGTTGAAACGGGCCATTTCATCTTTGTGATATTATGTAAATAAATCTGAATTTGCAAGTACGGTATTGTCTTTTTTTGTCTTTTGACATTTCCACTCTCTTGTCCCATAGGAAAGACTAGCCTAATTCACTCATACATATCTTGACTACTGTAGCCTGTAATTCTAAAAAAAATAATACCTTCATCAATAAATTACATAATTAATATTTTATGTAGGGTATACCCAGGGAGTGGAGGGCTGTTCGGCCATCCTCATGGAAATGTATATTAACTCTCTCCATGCGGGTGTCGACTGCAGACGACAAGTTTTAATAGTAGTTTTTTAAAAATTCAAAAATTTCAGAATTGTACATTTTCATGACCATATTTGGAATCAGCATGAAAAATGCATTAAAATGAGTACAAACAAGCCTAGTATTGGTTCAGTAGTTCTTAAGATTGCTGTTGATATTTTGAGAAAATATTTCAAAACTTGGGGATTTTTTTATGTCGATGTCTGTGGCTAGCACGCAGAGCATTAAAAATGCAAGACCATATAAACCAGCACTGAAACCTACATCTCACATATCATATCAAAATTAATGACTTTTCATTTTACACAAATCCTGAAAGGGTATCAATTTATCTGTAAATCTCTAAGAAATCCTGCAAAGGATATCAACTTTGTGGTGAAAGTCCATTCAAAATCTTGATCTCTTTCTACAAAGCTCTGGAAAGAGTAGATACCGGTATTGAATTTCTGATAATCTGCCTTGTGTAGATGTTGCTGTACATTCATGTCCCGCCAAAAATAATATCCAAACGCTCATACCCCAACCCTTCAGTTCTTTGTGTGTGTGTGGGGTGGGGGTGGGTGGGGTGGGTCCCAGTTCAGTCATTCATACCATTATTCCCAATACTTATGTTAAACATTTACAATACCCTAAATCATTGACAGTTTCCTTTGGTACGCCCATTTCCTTTTTAATGGAATTTTTATTTCCTAACTTGCCATGAAATACATTGGGCTATTCCAGAAATTAATAGCACCCCCCCCCCTAAAGAAGACACGTGAATTTGTACCATATATTTTTAGGAATTCCCAGAACAAAATTTTATCCAAAAAAATTGGGAATTCCCATTTTGATAAAAAAAATGCTTAAAAATATTGGGAATTCCCAGTGATCCTAAAGAAGATGTGTAAATTTTTGCCTAAATTTTTGGGAATTCCCATACTAAAATTTTAGCAACAAAAATTGAGAAATAAAAAAAAAATGCTTAAAAAACCAGTGACCCTAAAGAAGACAGGCAAACTTTTGCCAAAATTTTTGGGAATTCCCAAGCCTAAAAAGGCATCTTTTTCTAGGGAATTCCTGTGTCTTCTTTAGGGCTGTGAGAATAATGGCCATTTTTTTGGGAATTCCCAGAGCAAAAAATGGTGAAAAGTTTTGGGAATCCCATGTCTTCTTTAGAGGGAGTGCCTTTAATTTCTGGAATAGCCCATTATATTGCTTTGTATCCAACAACTTTGAAAAGTGTAAATGTGGTATTGAAAAGCTGCCACCCGTACCCGTTCTCATTTAACCCTAACCCAACTAGGACTCACTAAAGCTCACTATTAAAACCACTCTGCGTGCATGCATTCCACGGGACTTGATGACGCAATCAGACCAAGTCATATATACCCAGGGAATCGCTGGCAGGGCCAACGTCACCTGTGTGGCTACATGCTGGGGATCTTCTGCGTGGCATGCGAGGGGTCCGAGGTTCGAATCCCGGGGGTGCCAAGTGACTTTTCTCTTCATCTTCTCTCCTTTTTCGTTTCTTCTTTCCCTTCCGATAGCAAAAAAACCACGGGTAGGGATAGGGTTAATCAAATGCATTCCAATTTTTTTTAAATTCACAATTTACATGTTTAGCAAATTTTCTAAACATTTAAATGGCTTCCAAATTGGGTAGTCGGAGACCAACTTTAAAGTGATTGAGTTCGCTATTAGAGAATCCGCCAGGGACTATAAATTGTTTGGCTTTTTTCTGCTTTTGTATATATGCTTGCCTAGATTATCAATAAATCAAATCAAATCATATGTTTAAACATTTATATCAACAGCCTTAATAATTTGGGCATTTTAAAATACATAATAGCAAAAGATAAACACATAAAAATGCAGAAGTAGACAAAAGAGCTGTTGACATGTCCACAAAGTTGACATCTTTTTTTCAAAGCTGACATCTTTTGTTTTTCAAACTGAAAATATCAGATATTTATGAAATGTATTTCTACAATAACATTTCTGTTTTGTGTTTTATTTGCAACAACAAAATTGAAGTTTTAATGTACATTCTATGATGTTAATTTTGTGCTTTAGTTCAAAATCTCTTACTGTATCAGGTCTCCATATATGCAAAAAAAACTGCACCCACCACCCTTGACCGCTGGTCACTTTGCGCTACGCTTGCTTAGCTCGAAATGGACACCGACTTTAGGTGTTCCTATTTCTGATTTTCAAAAGTTTCAATCAGTTTTCTGTCACAATCAGGCCCAGATGCGCTTGAAGTGCGTCGTCGACATACCCCCCCCCAATTTGGAAAAGTATATTTAAAAAGTCCCAAAAGTTCACAATTTGCGAGCGTAGCGAACAAAAAAAATTAGGTTTTTTACGCTTTTTTTGACACAAAAGGTCCAAATTTTGTCCACTTTTCACAAAATTGACCCCCCCCCCCCTGGAAAAAGGTCCACTTTTTCAAAATCAGCACCCCCCAAATGAAATCCTGCATACGGGCCTGGTCACAATCAAAAAGTACAGATTGTCAAAACAGTCAAGAATCCTTGTACATACAAGTAGTCCCATATGGTAGAAAAACTTATGTCCACTTGTATGCAAAGGCCGGTCAATAAATATATCCATCAGATTGAATCCCTTGGACATTAGTGGACAATACATAAGTCACATCATGTACATCTCATGTCCACTTGATGGCCATTTAGTATCACTGACCCATTCCCATGAAGTCACATAAACATTGACCATTTTGGCCAATTCTGCTTGTAACTTTCAATCTTTTGTGCCATCTATAACCAGACAATATGACAAACCACAAACCCTGACTCAGGGGGGGGGGGGAGGGGGTACACAGTACAAATGACCATACGGGGACGTGCCGCAAACATGGGTAGCATTTTCAGCCTTCTGGTATATCAATGACCCCTTTTTCAAAGCCTATTTTGGTATATGAATGGGTCCTTTTTTCAAAATTTTCTCAATTTTTTTGGAAAACAGCCCAATTTTTCCTTAATCTAGCTAAAAATTGTAAAAACTAAGGTAATTTTAGTTAAATTTGGCCAAAATTTTGACTTTTGGTATATCAATGGGTCCAAATTTCTTGAAAAATTGGTTTGTTTGTGGGTCCACTTCCAAAATCTCAGCGGCACATCCCTACCAAAACCAAACTTGAGGCCCCCCGGCCCTGACTCCATGCAAACATTAGGGTTCATTACCACTGGTACATGTATTACCTCTTTTTGTCAAACTTTCCCAATGTGGAATCCACATAGTTCCCAAGAGCTGCGATAGAACACCACCAAAAGTATGAATATTGTTTTCTCTCAAATTTGAAATTTCTTTCTAATTTGCTCTGGGTATATATACTATACAGTAAATCACTTTGTATTAAAAATCTCAATCCCATCATTATCAGTGTCCAGTCCTGTAGATGTTTAAAAAGTACAAGTTGTCAAAACTATTTAGGATCCATGCATGTATGATCAAATTTTCCCATAGGCTTACGGAAACAACTCATGTTCACTTGTAAGCCATGTATGTAGCTGGCAGCTCTCTCCAGAATCTATGTGAGCATCAATTAATACATCATTAAACTTAAACCCCTCGGACAATACAAACATGTGCACAAGTCGCATCAAGTACATCCTAATGTCCACTTGATGTCCATTAAATAACTGTTACATTATTATCATTGACCGCTACATCAACGGTCACACAAACATTGACCATTTGGGACAATTCTGTCTATATTTTTCAATCTTTCCAACCATCTATAACCAGACAATGGGCCAACCCCAACTCCAGACTCCATGCAAACATAAGGGTTCATTAACACACCTACTGGTAGTATTAACACAGAGAAGATATTTTACTTCCCATAATGCATTTCTCCCATTTCAATTTTCTGTACTGATTTGCTATCTAGTGTAACATAGGTCGATAGCGACGACTGACGAAAAGTACCTCAATGAACAGAGCATATCCAGATCTTGCAAAATATGTGTATTTCTTGATTATCAACCCCTGTTTAGCCAGTCTATTCTCAAAATGAAAACAAAGGGAATGTGTATATAAAGTAATGGGAGTGTCATTTGATTGATGAAACAAGGTGATCATGTTGCAAAGGATTCTGGGAAGGGTAAAGTATCTTCTGTGGTATTCATAACCCTTTTCATTCAGTTTTCACATTTAGCACAGACTCCACATACATTTCCCATGAGCTGCGATAGAAAATTTATATTTCAAAAAATGTGATGTGATCAAGCAAAATGAGTTGGATGTCAGGAATAATGAATTTGATCATAGCCAATAATACCGGTATATTCATCTTCCTCTGTATTTTATTGTTCTCTCTGAAACCATTAGCTTATTGTTACTTAGATTATTATGATAGGGTTTTCACCAAAGTAAAGCTCTGAGAATTGTTAGCTCATGTAATGAATTTGATAACTGAATTTTTGATTTTGATCGACATCAGACTTATTTAGCTTGATCGCATAGATTTTTTTCACAAATTTTGAATTCTAGTTTGTTTAGTATTACTTTGTAATCACTTTTGAAAAATAGTGAATCCTATCTTCAATACAGTCATATCAGCTTTCAGTCCACAATTACCCAAAAGTACAAGTTTATCTAAACAGGATAGGATCCATGTATGAACAAGTTGTCCCATATGACAAGAACTCATGTTTGCTTGTATACAACCATCGGTCAATTAATACGTCCATTAGACTTAATCCCTTGGACATTACTGGACAATACAAACATGTGCACAAGTAACGTCAAGTACATCCCAATGTCCACTTGATGTCCATTACAGAAACTGTTTCATTAGTACATTGATCAATCCAGCCACACAAACATTGGCTATTTTGGACAATTCTATCTTTTCTTGCTTGTATTCAACCATCGGCCAACTAATCCCTTGGACATTACTGGACAATACAAACATGTGCACAAATCACGTCAAGTACATTATACATCCCAATGTCCACTTGATGTCCATTAAAGTAACTGTTTCATTATTACATTGATCAATTCAAAATCAACACAAATTGACTAAATCTGTCTATTCTGGCCAAACCTTCAATTTTTCCTACCATCTAGAACCAGACAATGGGTCAAACACACAATCACACATAGACTTCATGCAAATTTTAGGGTTCCTTGCCACACCCTATTGGTACTGTAGAATAGAATTACTCCCTTTCTTTTCAAAAGTCCTTTTTGACACTACCGTAACCACTCGGGTATAAGCCCACCCCCTAGATGGGAGATTTCACTTTAAAAATGGGGGTGGGCTAATAACCGGAGAGGGCTAGTACTTGAATTTAGAAATAAGAAAAATCATCCCCATTTGTATATATGCCCAATGTACCAGTAATTTCTATCATCTATGTAAATTTCTTAAAATTGTAAGTGTGGAATGTTAATTATCAACTTAAATGTGAGAGAAAGCATTGATTTGATTTAAGAACTTGGCCAAAATTTAGTACTGGGCTTATAGCCGAGTGCACCCTTATTCCCAGAATGTTTTGAAAAATAGGGGGTGGGCTTATACCCGGGTGGTTACGGTATTTCCAAGAGTGTTAGTATGACACAATCAAAACATTTGTAACAAGTTCTTGAAATAAGTTCCAGCTTTAAAAATCATAACTTTTTACAAAGACAAAATTTGTTGCTGTACATTAAAGCTGGGTGAATTTTTATGTAAATGTTCTGTTTCTCACATATGAGGCAATAGAGGCATACAGGGATGTGAGAGCCACTGAAAAATCCCCAGACTTGGGTCTCTTTTGAAAGAAAAGTCCATGCATCAAACAAAAACACAGTCAACTAGAGCGGTTCTCGGGTTGCGTGGTTTTCGGCATACGCGGTTGGTGTGCAAGGTTGTTGGGTGATGGTATGGTAGTGGTTGTGTTTAGATGTGAGTTTCTTTTCAGAACCCTGTATGGGCGAAGCCTGGATGGTGGATGGGGAGTGTGGGGTGATTAAAGAAGGAAATAATATGGAAATGTAATAGGCCGCACGGCTGTGTAATGTTTATGTTTTACAAGATGCCCAGAGCACGGGTTGGGATATGGGATATCCCCTCGTGGTGTCGTGTTCACAACAGGTGTTGGTATTGCTTTACCAAAACAACCCGAGCCATGTGGTGGAAGTTCAGTTTGTATGTATAGACAGTTTCCTAGCAATATTGACTGTACCCACCAAGTTTCATGCCCATACGACAGATGTTAGTCATTTGACCTCAGATGACCCCTAAGTGACCTTGGATTACCCCCAAAATGACCTTCCAAACATTTGACTCTTAATGTTGACTGTACTCACCAAATTTCATGCTGTTATGTCAGTTTTTAGTAATTTGACATCAGATGACCCCTGGGTGACCTCGGATGACACCGAAATGACCTTCCTATAATTTGAATCTAAATGTTGACTATACCCACCAAGTTTCGAGCCCATATAACAGTTTTTAGTAATTTGACCTCAAATGCCCCTGGGAGACCTCGGATGACCCCGAAATGACCTTCCAAAAATTTTACTCTAAGTGTTGACTATACCCACCAAGTTTCGTGCCATTATGACAGTTTTTTAGTCATTTGACCTCAGATGAACCCTGGGTGACCTTGGATGACCCCGAAATCTATTCAGCTCTACAAATAAAACTGACCAAGTTTAGGCGATACACCATGTTGTTAAAACCCTGTAGACCCTATATAAATACTCGGCATCATCGAACATGTTGACTGCCAAACTTCATCACAACATAAACTTCGAAAACGATCCATTCATACTGTCCCATTATTGATACCTTCTGTTTGTATCAATTGCCAGTGAGCAAAATACACGTGCTCTGTTCACTATACACAGCAAGGTATAGGTAGCTATGTGCACGATATTACAACCTCTACCTTGCTGCATTTGATTTGCAGTTCTGACATCTGGCCTCGCCGGTTTAACAACCAGGTCAGACCTTTGGAGCGGGCTAGACAGGGATGACAGAATGCTGTGTCAGTCATAAATTAAATAAAATGTATTACTTTTGGTAAACAAGGGTTGTCTGAGAAGAAAACATTTGGAAAGGTGAAAAGCAAAATGAAAAAAAAAGAGAAGAAAAACAGAAGGGAAAATGGGGAGAAACGGAAGGAAATTATGATTTCCTTTCTCCATGCTCAAAATTAAATGTTGAAGTTTTCATTTTTCGTTGGAAAGGGTGTGCCCGAGTGATTGCGTATTAAAACAAACGTTAACAAACAAAAACAAAATTCCCTGAATTGTTATGCCAAAATAAAAGAAAATTGAATCTTGTAAATGTTTGGCTCTATGTAAAGTTTGGAAAGATTTTTGTTTCTCAAAAAAGAAAAAAAATCTGGGGTCATAATGAGTCAAAAGATGTGTTTTATACAGTAAATGAAGTAAAAATTATGATGCGCAGTGATTATGCCACGTTATTAAATTTCTAATCTTAATATTTCGTCTTATTGTCAAAATTTAAAAAGTATTTAGTTTTGTTTAGTTGTGGTGTTGAAATACCCAAACAATTAAGTTTCTGACGAAACAGTTCTTTCAGGGACACCCTGTATATAGCATGTTTGTACTACAGGGTGTATCAAAATGATTGGTACCGGGCTATGTGACATTTTCAAAAATATATCAAAAATATAAAATGGCTAATTAATATAGTTTTTGTACTATAAATAGAAAGGGGCATATGTTAAAGGTTCGTTCATACTACTACCGCATTTGCGATGCGTTGCTTTGCGATGCCGATATATCGATTACTTTTGCCAAGCAACTCGACGCAACTCGTCGTCAGATTTCCAAGTTAAAATATATTTAACTTTATTGCGATATCGCAATGCAGTATTTTCAGTACAATGCGATGCGGCATCGCACCGCATCGCAATGCATCGCAACGCAATTGCGGCGTAGTATGAACGAACCTTAACTTGTTGATCTATTAATCTGAAGTTGATAGGTTGATGCATCTGGGAGCTATTGTCATTTAAACGAAGATCGACGTAATCATGGTTTGACTTACACAACACAAGATGAATAGGTTCACTGCTACTGCTTGAACCATTTATTGCATACATATACTCTTCAATATCTCGCCTCAGTATATATAACATAAATTTGCTTTACACATGCTTTTAGAAATATAGTTCTTGAAGTCCCTGCCTTACGACTCTGGCAGTGTGAGGTGAAGCCCTATCTTGAAAAAAACTTAACACCTGGGATGGGTCCATTCTGTAACTGCCCATATCAAATTTTGAAGCATTGCAAGTTATAGCATGTTTGCATGGGATACGCCTTGCTCTTAGAAACTGTCTCCTAAATCTTCTCTGCACTTCTCCATAGCTTCGTGTCGACCAGTAATTCTTAACTATGAATGCACACTGAAGTGTGGAATACTGTGAAGGCATTCCAATAACTTTTACCAGGTCTATACTAACCTATACTGTCTACAGTCTATAGCCATTCTGCCACACCATCTACTTAGTAATCTCAATAATACAATTTAAATTACCGCCCTGGATGGTGTTGATACACAAACTTCTTTCACCCCACCTAAATAATTCAAGTCAATAATATTACTCTCAACCAATAAATATTGATTATAACAAGAAATAAGCAAGGAAAATATTAAACATTTCCATGATTCACAACATTATCATCCTCACAAGGTAATGGTATTTGCAGTAAAATAGAGCTTTGAAAATTGTGCGCTACTGATCCTGCCTTATGATTAAAAGTGTAAAAACACCTACTTTCCTTTAGAATCATGTAACTTCTCAATAGAATGTGCTATCTTTATGATCTAAAATTCTTAGAGAAGATAAAACTACTATAATTAAAAATATTTAAACAATTAACCCCAAACTGGCACAAAAAATAGTAAAAAAATTCGGCAAAAAATGAGAAGTCTTCGGTACCAATCATTTTGATACACCCTGTACAGTATCGATTTTATTGAAGGTCACTGGTAAATAAACACTTGATAGTCTGTGCCTCGGGCCAGACTGTATGTGGCTATCACGATGTTTGTTCGGATCGCCCGACACAAATTGGCTGTGTAGGAGACTAGGTCTGTGCAAACAAATTAACGACTTTATAGCAGGCGCGAGTGTTTCCAAAAAGCAACACAAAAGCAAACAAAAAATACACCCATTGTCCTCTATTTACCGTACGAAATGAACGACTCTAATCATGTACCGCACAAAATGAACGACTCTAATCAGCTGCGGCAATTCCCCAATGGTGGATAGGCCTATACTATACACGTATTCTTATTCGTGCATTTGACGGACTTGGGTGTTTTTGTTTTTGTTAAATATCTCCTCTCCTGAACACATATTATTATAGAAAATCTATCTACTTCTTCATTCGATTACATACTATATACCCTGCAACTTTCAATCTATACAGTGGCTAGATAAACCCTTAAACGTGCGAACAAATATTGCAAAACAAAATTAAAGTATGGCTCTCCGCCTATGGCTCCGCCCATACAACTAACTATTTTAAAGCATGTTTGTTCATGCACTGTGTGAAAAAATTGGTAATATGGACCTATCTTACACTGAAATCCTTAAGTATTAATGTTCCTGCAAAATTACCCTTGAAAATGGTTTAGGGTTTGCAGCTCAAGTCACACATCCCGGGCACACATCCCTTTCAAAAAATAATTCAAATATATAGGCTACATTGTACCTCCAACCAGTTTGAAAGACATTACAACTATCTTGAATTCAAATGCTATTATAGAACAGCAATCTATAAACAAAATTTGATTTTAAACTTGAAATTTCCTCCAAGTGTCCAATCGCCATCCATATCCACAAGGTTAAATCATAATCATGATAATAGACTATATAATAAAACCCCAAGTTCAAGAGCAATAAACAACAGAATGCCGAAAACTATTCTCACAGCCTTAGGGGGGTTATGGCTAGCCCAAGACCCTGAGTTTGAATATGAGTAGAGACTTGTGACAAAGTGCTGGCACACTCCTACCCATCCATTTACCATTACAAGCAAGTAAGGAGCAATTTTAAGGAACTTGTGAACATAATGGCTGCTGCTTGGTAGAAACGCACAAGACTGCATACAACTTGATGTAGACTAATATGCAATGAGCCAAAATGATCTCATTACTGATGGTGAAGTTCAATAACACCATTTAACAAGCATGACTCAAACTTTGACATCAAGTTATGGAGTATGAGTTTTTGTACCCAACACATTCACAGCTTATTCTATGTAGGTAGAAGCCAATAAACTTTGTACTGTGAATGAGCATATTAGAGATTAGGCGACAGGGAAAAAAAACCTATTTTACAGGCGGCGAGGCCCAACCGACCCAGAATTTGCGATGTAGAGAATTTTTTTTGTTGATTTTGGTAAAATCAGCCATTTTTGGACCCAAATTGATTAATTATGCAATGAAATTTTTTGGATAATTTTAGCCTCCGGAAAAAAAACCCCACTCAACTGGCCGAGCCTACTTGAAAAGGTCCATTCGCTTGTAGAACAGGTTTTTGTTTTTTTGTTGCCTTAGTGCCATGAGGTGCATGTCTACCGTTTATTCAGGATGAGAAATTACAACCAATACACCCCATGACAACTCTGTCACCTAATGACTGACTTTGTATTGACTGATTTTGCCAAATTTCCTTTGTTTCGAACCATTTACCACCTATTACCACTTCTTGTTTTGAAAAGTTTTCCCCTAAAATTGCAGCAAAAGTGTCACATTTTAACAAATTTACATTTAGCAACACAGAAATATTTTCAATTTCATAGTTTGCAACTCAAATGAGCATAAAAGTACTTTTTTCAGATGTACACTGAATAACACCTTTTGCCCCTAGAAATCTGTCAATAGGCATAACCTTAGTTTCATATTCATCAGGGGTAGCTTAATCAATTTCATACTTAAATGTTGCCTTGCCCCCCCACCCACCAGTATTAAGAAATTATCAAAGAGTGTTGCTTAACTGGGAGTATTGCATCATATCCCACATGGCAGCTATTATTAATTCTCACTCATTTCTCAGCAATCAAGATTCTAAGCCACCCTTTCAGTATCTATATCACACCAGAGGAGTGTGTTCACTATTTAGAAACAAAAGCTCAAGCTGCTAGAAGAACTGCCACAGGCATATGCTTGCCGTATTCAGATGAAAGCAAGAAGGTTGTGAAGTGCATAATACTACCACAGCACTTACTGTCTTCTTACATGCAACTGTAGAACTGATCTCGGAACTCTACGATATGTGCCACTGTGGTTTCCATACGGCCGTGTGTTATGAGTTGGGGGTCTCATAGGCTGGAGCCTGGACATTTGCGCAGAATTATTTGCATAAATGTTGAATTGTTTAATTACTGTAGATACCTACATAGGTAAATTATATACCAAATTAAAGCTCTTAGATAGTGCTTCACATTGGTATCTTAACTTTTAATATAGCATGTATACTTCAAAAGTTATAGCAGCTGAAGGAAAAAAATGTCAGGGTGGAGTCGGCCCATGATATGCTGGCCCATGATATGCACTTTTGTGTTAATGTTTGCTCCAGCTTATTTACATGTTGTTTCTGATTTGCTTTTTTGCCCAAAATTAGTAAAATTGCCTAAATATGACAAGCCTGAATACTATTAAGTATTTTGAATGTGTAATCCTCCCAAGTTTTAGGGTTTTAATTAAATTAATTAGCCAGGCTAGAGTCGGCTAACGATATGGCTGCTCGGGAAATGCCGGCTCAGGATATGCTCTTTTCCGGTGAAGTTTGCGAAAACATATCAGGATTGTATTTCTGATTTGATATACTCTGTCAAATTTAAATATTTAACCTACAAACATAACCTTCTTAATTTACATACATTGTCTTGGTAAAAATCCTTTTTTTTGGGGGGGGGGTCAGGTATTTTATATGTTCAGTGGCGCATCATGGTAAGTTTTCTGAAGGGGCAAAGACAAACAAATTCCTGGTGGACACTGTGTTACTGTGATTTTTCAGTGTGATTATTGTGCAAAACAATGGCAATTGTACACTATATTTAAGCCCAAAATTAAGGTGAAAATTTGTGTTAACCGGGCCAATTTTCAATTTCACACTATGGGGGGGGGGTGAGTTAGGGGTGTTTGAAATTTTCTTTTGTGGGGGTGGTTGAGTTAGCTAGCCAGCTCATTTCAGGTGGGGGATGGCTCAACCCCCTAACCCCCTTGGTCTTCACAATTTCAAAAGACTATGTACATGTGTATTACATTTACAATGTACATCACTTCAATGTATATCAGTTGATCATGTGTATTTAAATTAGCACTAGCTGTCTTCATCTCAGTTTTTGTGAAATTTTCTTTGTACGGGTTCCTGTATCTTTCTAACATGAAGTTATTTTGTACAAGACTTTCACAGGAGACAGTCATGAATTCCAAAAGGAGTAAACTGTTTTGCATATTGGGATTGACTTGCAAACATAGATCTGAAATTCTGCAAAACTTAATTTTAAATTTTAAATCCTGTTGAAATCCTGCTGATATCGTACATAAGTGCAACTTACTACATGTCCTACAAACTTCATATTTTGGACAACAAATTTCAAAATAATGTGAATAACTTGTTGTAATGTTGAATTTATGTTGAATTTATATGTACATATCATTCTTGTATTTTTAATAACTTAATTTTTCTAGACAGAACATGATTTGTTAATTTCATCAAATTCAGCGCCGTTTTTGAATGGCGCGTTTTAACCCTTGCGCAATTTGAGCACTGTAACAGGTAGCAAAGTAAAACTATATATTTTCTGAAAGCTTTTGATGTGAGGAATGCGAAAATGGAGTCTGTTTTGATGTAGGGTAAGGCATTTTGAAAATAGGACCACTTGATCTTTGGTAATTTTTTTAAAATTTTTCCCTTCGTAACTTCATATATATTTCTTAGCACTGCCCCTACATCATAAATATTTGCATTTTTGGATTCCTCATGCAATTTCCTTTCAGAATATGTATACTTTGCCTATAGTAGCATGTACAGGTATTGAAATAATTAATTCTAAACACAAAATGGCGCGATTTCACAAAAATATGCAATGTCCGGCAAAAATCCCCCAACTCAAAACGCATGGCCATACGTGTTTTGGAGTCAGTAACCACCTTCATTTGCATGTGTAAGCCTATGTTGTAGACTGGTACCACTATGTCCCCCTCCCTTTGTTCCCTTTCCTTGCCTTTTTCATTTCTTCCCCTACATGCTTCTGCCTCATCTTTTTTGGGGAAGGGAGAATGTGATTGTACTCCCAAAACCCCATTTTAGTATTTCAATCTACTGCTGGCTTCCTGAGTGGAAGAACACTTTCTTCATTATTTTTTTCAGAGAAACATTGCCCCTTAGGTTTCTTTTATTCTTCTGCAGAACAGTGATTTCAGACAGACCATCTTCCGACATATCTATAACTTTTTGGAACCAATTAAAGGATAGACTGGCCAATGGTATGAATTTTATGTGCCATTGTGGTTTTTAGCCCATATATCCAATATCAGAAACCACTATTTTTGGCACACTTTTGACTTAATTCAGAAACCACAAGACGATTATTTTCAATTAATTTCCTCATGCATTTTGTAAGATGTATCTGTTTCTTTGATTGTATCTGTTTCTTTGAAACTACTCAACTATTATGCATTTTTTGTAAGATAGGAATATTGTAATTTATCTTGTTTTTGATTGTAAAATACTCTATACATGTGGTAATATTACCTACTTGAACAAAGAAAATTATGAAAGTTGGATATTAAAGAGGTGTGACCCAATCAACAGCCTCATTCCCCATTTTCATTCATAACAATTGAGATTTTGGAATGAAAAGAAAGCTCATATTTTTCTCAGTAAAATTTAATGCCTGGGACGTGTTTCATTTAGATCATTAGATGGTGTGAACAAAAATGTGTAAATTATGGTAACCACACACCGAAAAATTTGGAAACATATTGTTTTTTGGTAATGTAAGATAGAAAATAGAACATGAAAATATTGGACCATGCCCCTTTAAGTCAGCATTTGAAAAGGGAAAGTCTTCATGGATGCTTATTATTGGTCATGGTCAAAACAATTTTGTCTCAATATGTCCATTTTTTAAGTAAATTTAGCAAGGTTTTGGTGGGCTTTTTTTGCATTCAAGTGTCACAAAATAACTAACAGGTATTACTCACCATAATGACCACATGAAACATGTCTGCTGTAAATCTGATAAACATAATTTGTCAAAGATGATTTTCCTCTTTTTATGTGTTTATCTGTCTGAATTCTTACAAATTGAATTATTCAACAATCCCATACATGTATATTCAACTCAAACTGAACTTTATTCACAGTTCAATCCAATTCAAATTATGAAAAGAACCAGACATCGCATTACCACTGTCCATTTTTACAACTGCATAAAAGCTTAACAACTACAAAACATACGATTAACATTCACTATTTAAGTATTTATTCAACTCCCATTCAAATCACAGAAATTTGAACATTTTATGACAGAGTTGAATTACCCCATTACCATGGCAACATACGCTCTCTTATCCAATTCCCTGAGGGTATCATTAGCACATTGTGGCATAATAGCGCACGGAAAACCCCATACAATGAGGCACGACTAAATATTATTATACCACTTCCCCCTCCCTATTTGCTATAGAGTATCTTCTAAGAATCACAAGACTCAGGAAAGAACAAAAAGCACCCCCTTATGTTCAAAAGACTCCCCAAAGCATTGAGGAGAGATTCCGAAAACAGCAAGCAACATCCCGTCCCCCGTCATCTTCGATATATATCTTATATTGCTCAACACTAAGGCCTGGCCTTAAGGCACCGCCATCTGCCCCTGTCTTCTCACAAAGCTATTCCAGTTGAAATCCATACACCCCCTGGAAGACATGACCTAGGGTATAGATTTCAAATGGAGTCACCCATTCAGTAACCCCATTTGAAATTCAAACTCCCTCTGTGGGAGATTAAGGTCAAGTCTTCCATGGGGTGTATGGATTTCAACTAGAACAGCCAAGTGCAAATATTATTTTGCTACTAACTACAACAAAAATATTTGACAACCCCTGGGGTCTATGGTCCTAACTCAAATGAGGCAGTTTTTAAAAAGTAGAAGAAAATGGGCAGTTTGTTTTTCTTTTCCTTCTTCTTGTCCCATTTTTAATGTTGCCTAATTTTAGGGGCGAGGAGGGGTAATTTGTTCACCAGACTCAAGAAGTTTGCACACATTTTGTACCATAAATGGCCCATCTGCTCTCATTGTCTGCACACTGTTATTTTTCAGTTTTGATATTCTCAATCTCTAACCTTCAACTTCTTTTATGTTACTTCAGACTTGAATAAGGGGAACCTAGTGCTGGGGCAAAGATTCTTTATAATCAAAAACAAAGTAAAACCTTGAAACTGCAAAGAATTGCTTTTGTGCATTTATACCAATAACAGTGACATTTGGGATGTGCAAGCTTACAAAGGAATAATCACAATCATCACATAGAATAAAAACTTTTACATCTGGATGATTAATGTAAAGCAAATTTTAAGGGGGGAAATGGTTTGGTTGTCCCTGACCAACCAACATGTCCAACCGACCACCCAAAACGAAAATGGGATTTATATATATTTTACGAAAGAATACAAAGAGCAATTTTGGCATTCCGAATTATGAATAATTTTTAAAGTTGCATTACTACAGTATACAGTGCCGAACTGTTTACAAATATGAATGAAGTGATCCAAAATTAGTAAAATATTGCAATTCACACCTTAATAAAAGTATTTGTGTACAGCTGAGCATTTTATCATGATTTCTGTCATTCATTCCCCTTTTATTTGTTTTTGTTTTTTAACTTTTTTTGTTACATTGTACTACCCAGGCCTGTCCAAATCTGCCCCCAGTCCAAAAAAATCTAAATTTTGGAAAAAAGGTCCACTTTTTCAAAATCAGCACCCCAAAATAAATCCTGGCTATGGGCCTGGTACTACCATATACATGTAGAAACTGAATGGACTCAAGTTTATGCCGATTTTGCTGCTGCTTGATTGTTTATGTTTTATTTTTGTCTCACAAAAAACCATGTGCGTTTTGCCCTGGAAGTGTGATTGTGTTTGCTTGTTCACATGGACAGCTCCCTCTACCCTCCAAGTTGTGTTTACGCGTTACTCCTGAGTCAGGAGTAAATCGGCTGTGGGAAGGTTAGAGGAGCTTAACACGACAAGCGTTCACACTGGCACCACTCCCAACATTTCACACAACCAACTCATGGTTCCCCCGACCTTCCATGGACCTTCCGCTGGGTGCAAATGCCTGTGTCTGAACATGGCTAGAGAGTGCACAAAAATAGATTGAGTTCAGAAACCATTCACTTTCGTAGGGCTT
Source organism: Amphiura filiformis (assembly GCF_039555335.1). Classification (NCBI taxonomy): domain Eukaryota; kingdom Metazoa; phylum Echinodermata; class Ophiuroidea; order Amphilepidida; family Amphiuridae; genus Amphiura; species Amphiura filiformis. Next base: position 415,025 of record NW_027305538.1, read on the forward strand.
GAACTTCTTTGGGGGAAAGTTGCCATCTTCAAGGTAAAATAGCCAGTGAAGAACAGATCAAATCGGTACTTTCTGAATTAGCCAGATTTTAAGCTTCAATCTAGTGAACCGGTCATTACTTTCATGCAAAAGTAGTATTTAGGCATTATTTGTAGGTGAACAAATAACAATCCTTAAAAACTCACTTTTAATACATAACTAGAATTTTGCGGTTCTCAACCTAAGATATCTTCAATCACTGCTTGCTTTGCTCGCTATTTCAGGGGGATCAAGGTTTGCGAACGGAGCTTGCTCTAAGTTCAATTCGCTCGCCAATTTGAGGGTCGTCATAGTTTGCAAACGGGGCTAGTTCTACCAAGAATGTAGAGTAATCCAGGTTCTAACTTTTGAGTTTATGAATATTAAGGGCATTTCGTGATCCACTGCATCATGCATCCCCCCACTTTTCTCAAAAAAGTTGAGATTTTTATATCACTGGAAACCGCTGGCTACATAATGTTAATGTACAAAAAATTTCTTGCAGATTAATTCGTTTAGCAAAGATATCGCACATGAAATTTGAATTTTGTTCTGGTATACCAGAACGAAATTACAACACATTGTCTATGGAGCAGTGTAATACACATAAATCATGCATAACTCGCAAATGCAAAATCAGAATCAATTGAAATTTTGGAAATAAGCTTTATTCGTGGATATCTGCTGAAAATGTCATAAAAAGAGGACGCTAGGATCACGAAATACTCCTTTAAGTGTCTCATATAATTTACCACTGGGGAACTGTGTTCATGATGTTCTATCTTTAAAAATATTCCAATTAAAAATCAAGGGACAAATTTACTGCCAGAAGTAAACACAACCGATCACGACAGGCAGGCTTCCCGTTAAGTTTGCTAACAAGGTTGCAAAAACTTGCGTCCAGACAAATGTTTATGCGTCCAACTGAAATTCATGGTCAATCATACCGGGAACGGCCGGCAATCCCTTGTTACTACACGTACCCCGCGGTCTACACCTCATCAAACATCGATCGTTCAAATAAAATAAAGATGCATTTTCCATGATATTCCATCTCCAGTCGCTATAATAAATTTTCTCATTTCTGTGTCAGTTTTGGTCCGAAACGTGGTCAGAAACATATGCAAAAACATGCACAAACTCTGCCAATTTTTAACACATTTTCGTAGTTTAGCACATCTTAGATTAACATGTGGTTGATGCTAAAACTTCTAAATCATGTGCTGCCACAATAAATAAATAAAAAGTTATCATTTTGATTATGTGAATAAATTGCTTTCATTCATCGTAACAATAATATTAAGGGGGTACTACACCCCTGGCCAATTGTGTGCCTATTTTTGCATTTTTCTCAACAATTATAGTGCATTGGTGACAAGTAAGATATGTATATTATAGGGGCAAGGACTACTGCACTGAAAATTCAGCAACTCAAGGCAAATAGTTAATATTGATTTATTGATCAAATATTGGTTTTCCCTCATTTTTGACTGTAACTCCACAACTGTTGTCTGTGCTGAAATAAAATTTCCAGTGCAGTAGTTGTAGTCCTTGCCCCTATATACATATCTTACTTGTCACCAATGCGCTATAGTTTTTGAGAAAAATGCAAAAATAGGCACAAAACTGGGCAGGGGTGTAGTACCCCCTTAATAAAGGAAAGGTAGATTATTGATGAGAAAATAAACTTAAAACATTAAATTCTGAATATTGTCAGGTTGTAATAAATAATTAAATAAACATTCAGTCCGACACACCAGTAAACAAAGCAAATTTCATCAAGTGGGGGATTTCCCCATCAAACCCATGTTACGGAAAGCTTGCAAAAAGTGCAAGATTTCCTGACGTTGCATTTACAAATATTGCAGAATTTACTTCCAATTCTTAGCAGGTTGGTTAAATTTTAGTGCTTTTATTATTTTAGAAATATAAAAGAATGGAAATTTCTTAATTCTATCATCAATTAATGATTCAATTTCGAAGTTTTGTCTGCGTCCACATGCATGTGAGATGGACGCAAAATACGACCGGCTATCTGAAACTTGGCGTCCAAATTAGTAAAATGTGCGTCTGGACGCAATGACGCACACTAACGGGAAGCCTGGCGACAGGCGATCGCATAAATGTTGCTAAAATTACACTTCAGCAATGCTAAAAAACGATAGCAACATACTCTAGCATCCAATGAGTATCGTGTGCAAATTCAAAGCTACAGTTCTCTAGTAAGTCATCATACACATCATATTCATATCAATATCATGCACTAAAAATAAAATGATTACAATTGGCAGTGGGGCCGAATTAGTTGACAATTAGTTGGTTTTTAGCGGGTTTGCCGGTTACCTTGCCCCGTATACCCTAAGATCATTGTATCATCCTTCACTGAAAAGATTATTTCCTTTTTAGCTCGCTCGCTCTTCTTTTCTAAAATGTCTTTTTTTTTCTTTGACCCCATAAGTAAGTTTAGTTGGCTATGCACACCCGTGCGTATGAGTCAAATGGCGCAAGGTGTGTACGCCGACGGGCTAACGACGACGCGTTGGTTGGCATATAAACCCGTAAACAAACAGCCGTAATCATTTTTCACCACAAAATATGATTGTCAATATTAATATTTTGCGACATTTATAATGAAAACAATTAACACTGAAGACACCCTATCAGGGACTGTCTTTTGGAACTGGCAGGAGAGCATTAAATAACTCTTCTGGAGCCTTTCAGGAGAGCTGTTTAAGAGCATTTACAATAGAATGTAAGGAGAGAATTGTCAACTAAGGAGAGCTAAAATTGCTTTCCTATATCAGATTTAAGGAGAGCAGTAGAGAGTGATTGCTCTCGCTCTCCTCAAAAGGCAGTCCCTGCCCTATAGCACCTGCTACAACTTGAGAACAAGTCCTCAAACGTTCGAAATTTGTAGTTACTACAAGTAGGGAGTCCGGCACTTTTTGCCTTTTTTAAGCGAACCTTATCAAGTTTGGTATCACTGGAAAGAGAATTCAAAGAGAAAACCAACAGTCTTTAAATCAGCTCAGTAGCTTGAAGTATAGTGAAGTTATGCTCAATTAAAGTTGTGTGCGTACAGGTTTTGTGTCTGTCGCCACGACCAACTGGAATGTGTGCAATGAAGTCCCTATTATGTCGAATACTGTCTCAAAATTTATTTGAAATCTAATAAAATTTGGAAAAGGGAGTTAAAAAAGACAAATAGTATTGTAATATCATATTGACAATTATTGAATAAAAAAGTAACAACATATGATTACATAGTATGAAGTGCAGTTGTGTGTGTTTTATTTTTTTCTCAAGTCACCCCAAACTTCGGGCCTATGCGGAAAAAAAGCAAACATTTCTATAACAAGTTTAGAACAGAGATTCTTAAAATACTGGAGTTGATTAAAAGTAGTAACATAAATAATATCAATTCATTGAAGTGGTTTTTTTTTTTATTTTTCTGAAGCCCTCATGCAAAATGTTCTTGTCTTTAGTTTATGAAGCTCATCTGACACTGCACTACTCAACTTCTGAATTGAAAAAAAAAAATACAAAGGAAGTGAAAAAAAATTTAAAAATATTACACAGATTCTTTAAGTATCATAGAAATGATTAAATGTAGTAACAAAAATAATATCACTTGTATTAAGTGTGCATTCTTCATTTTTATCCTTGCCCTCAAGACCCGATAATGCACTAAATCTACCACCCGGCGTCAACCCGACAAGGCACATGGCATGCACCGCTAACACACCGCTACACTCCCCGTATTTCGCATGTTACCACAGTACCTCCCTGTACAAAATCATGGTTCGCATTTTACTGCAACCTCCGATTGCTCTGCAACTTGGCCAGCTTCTTCTTGAAAGTCTATAATTTAATCTAATACCAGTTTCATATCATACCAGGTTTCATGGACTCTTTATAACCGAATTATAAGGCTTTTGACAAGAAAAATCGGGGAAAATTACCTTGATTTTGGTGCCTCAGAAATTGCTTTTGACTACCGTTCATGCTTTATCAACGGCCATTTGTTTATTATTGCCGGATGGGGAATTCTTTTGTCTATCCCATAATAATCTCAGATTTTGGACTAGGTCAGGGGTTAATGAGATATGTGATCCAAAAACTCCGTCACATCCGGAAGCTCATGTGACAAGATGGCGACGAATGCATCTACTGCTAATCTGTTGCTCTGAAGGTACACATATTTATCGCATTGATCTAGGATTATACAGACTTTTTTTGGAAAAAACATCATACCGTACAGTTAGAAAGATTAATCTTTAATCTCTTCAAATCATAATTTATTTTTCCATTTGAACATAAAAATCATGTTTAAAACATACGACAATTTTTGCGTGTTTTACGTGCTTCCAGATACAAATTCGGAAATCGGGAAACTACTGGACTCCCTACTACAAGTTTAACACTGTAAAATTAAATAGTATGATTCCCGTCGTAAAAGCCTATCCCACAATTTAGAATTAGTTGAGCTACATAAATGTATAATGATGTTGACTAGTATACCACACTACTATACTAGTACATTGTACTACTAGTATACACCACACTACTATTAATAGCACTGACAAGCAGGCTAGACCGTTCTGTACTTAGTAATACCGGGATTGTGTTGTGTACATAAACACACGCAATGCTTCCGAATTCAACAGCTTCGCACACAGACCGAAACATGTCACGATCCAAACAGCATCTAAATTTACACATTAGTACGTTTTTCAATTAATATTATTGTGTCAATCATTCTTACCGTTTTTGGCCTCTTAAGGATAGCTGATCCACCGCATATCTTGCACGGAACGGGCATGTTTATCTCTGGTAATTTTAGCCGGCTTTCTCTCCACGTTTGTGATCACAGATGTAAACATTGCAACATGGACTGGCAATCCAGGTTGGCTATTGCCAAGTGCGATAGACCAGTGAATCTGATTGGCCTTCCGACCAATTAAAAGTTTTTCACTAGCATTTCAGCCAATACGATTGCGTTGTACACGCTAGCTGTCTGCTACTGTATTACGCACAAGTGATTTTACGTTGACCAAAATTTGGTTGTGAAAACAAATCTCTTTTTTTTTAAAGAAACTTAAAATAGCATCCCTATCTTATCCATTAAATGGATAAGACTTTCGCAAGAGGGTCTTATCATTTGTCTTTGCACATTTTTCCTGCTCATTTATTTAATTAATTCAATTAGGCCAAATTATTAAATTCATTCATTCAAATTCATTCATTCACTAATTCATTCATTCGATCATCCATTTCAAGTTTAATTCATTCATTTATTATTTGTTTTTATTTTCATTTATTTATTTATTTATTTATTTATTTATTTATTTATTTATTTATTTATTTATTTATTTATTTATTTATTTATTTATTTATTTATTTATTTATTTATTTATTTATTTATTTATTTATTTATTTATTTATTTATTTATTTATTTATTTATTTATATTATTATTAGTGAAATTACCACATCGTAATACAAATGTGTTTACCTTAATATAGCTTTTACTATATCATGATATCGCATGTAAAGCTGCACCAAATATATTGCAGTTCCCCATGCGGACATGCGAAGGGGCTATAAGGCTAAACCCCCTAATATTTTGCCAGGGTTCCATACAACCCCCCCCCCCCTAATTCACTAATAATAATATATTTCGCTCCTATATTTTATAGTTGAGCACTTTATCTAGTGATGGTTTCACTATAATTTCTTACTATTTATTTATTTATTTATTTATTTATTTATTTATTTATTTATTTATTTATTTATTTATTTATTTATTTATTTATTTATTTATTTATTTATTTATTTATTTATTTATTTATTTATTTATTTATTTATTTATTTATTTATTTATTTATTTATTTAATAAATCAAAAAGGCAGAATTGTTTTGATATTACATATCAGTTACTGTCCGTTTCATGCCCGCAAGGAGTGCTGGCAATCATCAGACTGGTATAACAAACATTATTCATTTATTTGTTTTATTCATTTATCAATTTATTTATTTATCAATTAATTTTTAATTATTGTTTTTTATTGTTATTAGTATTTGTCTTTCTTTTCAGTCGTTCCTATATCGTTCTCGTCCTTCTATTATTTAGTTTTTCTTTTCTTTATTGGCATTTTTTCTATATTTTCCTTTCATTTCAGTACACTCTTTCTTGTCTGTCAATCAAAAATATTTTTACTAGAAAAACGGTGTCATGACATGGCAGCACACGAGCCATTGTGTTTGAATTGCTATTGTCGATAATCACTCATCATAATTGTCTTTATTTTCGGATAGTTTATACATGGTATCGCGTAACCCGCATCAATTTAGACTGCTCATCTCATCCCATACTAATTTTGATAATGAAAATATCTATATATCTAACCTAATTATGTTCTCATTCTTTTGTCCACAGACATCATCTTTAACTAGATCTCCTCAAACATACGCGAAGCGAACAGAAATCTCGGTCTAAAAAAATAAACGTCTGGCTAGCGAAAGGTACCCATTATCCCCATTCATTCCTGGCACCAAATTCATCGAGAAGACTGATTTTTTTCATAATTCTATTGTTCCATTGATTGGCATATAATTGGTTTCCCGTGTTCCCGAACCATACAATTTTGAACAAAAAAGACTTCATCTATCATGAAAAATTGCATCAAATAATAAAATCCTATCTTTTACGTCTATTCATGGTTTATTTGCATGGCCAAATATTAGACAAATAATGAAATTAGTCCAGTAGACTACATGCAGACAACATACGGTTGATGTAGGGATGGTAGAATTTTATGAATTAATCGTGTGTCGTCGATGTTTACTCAAGAATGGTATATATCTGATAATGGTATCCGAGTCGTGTCTTTAAAAATTGCTTATAGTTTTAATTTATCTTTTGGTATTTTGATTTTGAATATCTCAGGCAAGCTCAATGGTTTCATGATGATATTGATATTGTTTATAAGACAGGAGTAAATTTATAAGCCTTTGCCGGCCAAACATCAACATAACCAAATCTTTGACCCTCCATTTTTCTATCACTATTCTTTTTTCAAGATTTTGCATACATTTTATTTTAGCCTTACCTAAAAAAAATACCGAACATAACGAATATCTTAAAGGCCTATTCAGTGATCACAGCGAAAGAGTAAACAAAATAAAACTGTAAAAGTAAATGAAAAAATTGGGAAACAAACGAGGAAAACATGTGTTGACAAAGTTGAAGCCCAAAGTATACTCAACTTATCATGCTTATAGAGATAAATATACGGTACTACATATACTGTACAGTTTCATGTTTACTATAATATTGTGTCTTTAATGTATACGACTTTCGGCTTAACAACCATAAGCAGGATATGTTAGTAAGGTGCAACAAACTGAATTTTGATGATTTTCCGAATGAACAAATCGCTGAATAGGCCTTTTTAATTATTGCTCCTAAGTTGACAAACGTATAAAACTGTATTGATTATGTATAGGATAATGGCCGCGGATTAGAACGTGAGTGGGTAAGAATGGCTGAGCCGCGGAGCGACGAAGACATACTTACGCACTCACGTTCTAATCCGCGGCCATTAACCGACTTAATACACACCTATGACGTCGCGCTATTGTTTTACCGCTCCATTATTTTTCACGAATGGAGTGTTATTGAAATAGGTTGCAGGTTGCTCTTTACAAATTGATCAATTACTCATTGATGCCGGACAATACACTAATATAATGATCGTACTAAATTTTAGGTGCGAGTGCAAAAATAGTCCGACTCAGCTTTATGTAAAATTTCTATAGAAATACCCATCATATCACGATCCAGGTGTTTAGTTCAAATCATCCGTAACCACCTTCTTGAATTATAAAGATTTAAAATGTTTGTTACACAAATTGAATAAACGTAGATTCGTAAAATCATTAAAGTGATTAGACCATCAATAGTTCTTTATGCCCACTTCTAATGTATTAACTGTTGAAGTAGTTGCGTTTAGGTATCTATTTTGCATAATAAGGAAAATTGGCAAAAAGGTCATATAGCATGTATAGGCTCATATGAAATGGTCATTACAGTTGTCAACCTCAAGAAAACTACACCTATCGCTATACCTGAGCAATGATACTCTTCTCTGTGAATCGAGTTAACGATTTTGGAACAACCATGCAATTATGGACACTATTGTTTATCTTGGATAATTTTGTGATGGAATCATTCCGAGGATATATATCGTTGATTCGCAGCAGAAGGACCAAAATCAGGTACGAAAAGGTACGAAAATTTTAAATGTACTACAACACATTTTACCTAGGCCTATTATTGTCCTTGAACTTTGTCGGAAAAAAACAAAACAAACTTCGCCGCCTTCGACGCGAAATAAAAGCCACCTCAACTTCCAGTCCCCTTCCGAAATCAAATGGAGCGTCCCTAACATTGTAATATTTAATTACCGTAAAATGGGGTAACTTCGGTAAGCGGGGTAACTTTGGTCGTTCAAATATATTTTTAAATGGTCATATTTCCGTACAGCAATATTGTTTTTAGTCATATTTGGTCTCAATTTGTTAAGAAATATATTTGGAAGAAGTCGCTCATGTCCAATTTCTTTGAAAGTTACGAAAATATTGGCATTTTGACCAAAAATGAGCATTTTTTACATTTTTTCAGACAAAATAAAATCGATATTTGTGAGCAAGGATGCGTGCTTGCTTAATTTTGCATGGGGACAAATGTCACAAAAACAAAACCTTGCCCATATACAGCGAAGATCAATTTTTTTCATTTTCTTTTCTTCATGGAATGTAATACTCTGACCAAAGTTGCCCCAAATGCGGTGTAACTTTGGTCAGGCTATTTTCAACCCCTAGGGCACCCTTTCAAAATTATTCAAAAATCTTTTTCAACTTCAAGGTGTAGAAGGGAACCCTAACGTCATAAAAAAGAGATAATTAGAAATATATTTGGTTTTGTTTGGAAGCAGTGGTTTAAAAACTCTGAAAAGTGCCCAAAGTTACCCGTTTTACGGTATCGGATAGGCCTACTGATCGATGTAAGTAAATATTCAAGCATGCCAAAATACCATCAGATGAAACATCAGATATACTAATGACAAATAAAAATTATACAGAAAATAGACCTACTGTGGCTTTTATCATTATTAAACATGCCCGAAGAGAACGATTTGAAAATAAACAGATTCATAGGCCTAAATACATTGATACAGAATGTGTATTATGTATATGTAGCAATGTTGCCCAAAATATGACAAATTATATGTAGGGCCTAAGCCACTGAAAACGTATAAAAATATAAAGAAGGAAAAAAAATGTTATAAAAAACAGTAAGCGTAGAAAGAAAGGTCCAAATAAATAAAAGTAAAGGCCTACGAAGTAAAGCCTAAGTGAGGGTAAAACACATCTTGCATAATAAGTACAACGTACTTAGCCAACAATTTAACCTGCCCGTTTTGATCTTGACTTACTTTTCACAGATTGCATTGTAAGGGCTCGGATAGCGACGTTTTTACGTATTTTGTTTGTGGCACCTAAGAGCAAATCAGACACATCCTTCTGATATCAAATAATTTAGATTTTTATTAAATTCGCGATACAATACACATTTTAAGGCAAATTATTAAAATTGATATTTTGAAATTTAACAGTCCTCAAAGTAAATTGTATAAATCTAACGATATGCAGTAAATAGTAGGAAGTTGGGTTGAACAGCCGTCAATCATATGAAAATTGTGACCTTCATTATTAAAGATATAGATTTTTTCCTCAAAACACTAAAAATGTAGGTCTTTTTGGAAACAAATGTTTAAGTTCTATATGAAAGGTCAAATTTTCAATTGAGTCGGCTTTTCATCCCAGCTACATAGGCCTATAGTTTAATTACATATCATTAGATTTATAAAGTTTACTTCGAGGACTGTTAAATTTGGAAAAATATAAAAATATGAAATTTTAATAATTTGTATTATATCGCGAATTTCACAAAATCAAAATTATTATTATTATTAGATATAGGGACAATCCTCGTATTCAGCATGCAATTCGATATGTCTGATGTGCTCTCAGGTCCCATGACAATACTGTGCAAATGTTGCTATCCGCTTCCTCAATTTATTGTATTAATGAAAATCATTTTCTTCTTGTTTTTCGTATCATTGTTTTGCATGAATGAAGTGATGATAACAATACCGCACTTTTCGCAAATACTTGCTTTTCAAAAGTGCAATTGATACATTCGTAAATGCCAGTACTTTTTCCCTGAAAAGTATTTGCTTTTCAAAGAAAAGAGAAAGGCATTTACGAATGGCGTGTTATTGTGATCATCGCTCCATTCGTGGAAAATAATGGAGTGGTAAAACAATAGCGCGACGTCATAGGTGTGTATTAAAATAATTGAAGATAGGTAAAAACTTCTATGACTACTTGAAGTTATAATATAACGACGTCAATTATTGTAAATCGACTTTGTGTTCATCATGAATCTCAATGACGGTAGCATTAAAACATGTAACATATGATAATCACAGGTTTTTGTTTAAATTCATGATGTACGCTAAATGTACTAATAACAATTAATTTTTACATAAAAGCGAATAAACTTGTTCCATAAGTTCCCAGAACAAAATAAATATAAGGTTTTTATTTTATTTATATTCAGTACCTGTGCTCTTCGAGTACACTCAGCAAACAATATCAACATAGTCAAGTATCGTCGGATGTTCTCAGACAGATTTTCTGGGTTTTCAACCATTTGTTTTTGTTTTGATCAAATATAAAGTATATATATGATGTGAAGGTGAAAAGTCTGGACGATATGGATAATGCTAATTACTGAAATGGGATTTCCCCTTAAAATTACCTACTTTAAACATTATTAAAAAGATATTATCCAAATTTGTCAAATAAAAAATATAGGTATTGCAGAATAAACTTGTATGTATTGTTAGCTAGAAAACAAGGGAATATTGCGTATGTCATTTCTATTCTGGAACGAGGCAAGTCTTAGACTGCTTTGCATTCCCTTTTTGATAAACAATTCACCCAGCCCTAATTACATAAATCCAAAAAATGACCTTTTTTTCTCTGGCATCGCGGTTCTCGTTCTGTATTGTATGAGTGGTTATTATTGAAAAAAGGGACTGTGAAGTAGACTAGGAAAGTCTTAAAGGTTGAAATTATAATCAAATAATAATATTAACAAGTAAGCCTTGCTTTGCATTCCGTTTTTGATAAACAATTCACATCAGCCCTTTCATAAAACACAAATCCCTATAGAAAAAGTCCTTTTTTTCTCGGGAGTCGCGGTTTTCGGATGAGAGCGGTTCTCGGTGTGCATAATTGTAATCAATCATATGAGTTGATATTGAAATATGAATTTCAAAAAGGGACAATGACGTAGAATAGGAAAGTCTCAAATTATTAAGAACTTCTTCATTATGTTAATGTCCTGATGAATATTCAGGGGAAGAGTCGAGAGGATCGAAAAGTAAATGAACACCCATGAAAGTACTCTTGAAACCTTTATATTTAATTCTATCACGACATTTATTACCGCCCGACAAATATAATGTATGCCTATAAGATGGGGCAATGCGGGGAATTGAACCCTGGCCGAAGCGAGTGAGAAGAGCTACACGAACACATCCTCCCAGATTTTAAGAAGAGGGTCTTAAGGGATCTAGAATGAGCGTTTATGGCGTTTCGACAGTATTTTTTGTGGGACATGAGAGCACCTCAGACGTATCGAATTGCATTCTGAATACGAAGCATGTCTTTCTGATATCAAATAATTATCATTTTTTGAAATTCACAATATAATACAAATTTTATGACAAATTATTAAATTTTGATATATAACAGTCCTCGAAATAAATTTTATAAATCTAATGATATATTCTTAAAGTGTATGTAGCTGGGAGGAAAAGCCGACGATCAATTGAAAATTTTGACCTTTTATATTGAAGATATGGATTTTTTCCCCAAAAGACCTATTTTTGTTTGGTGTTAAAAAAAAAAAAATCCATATCTTCAATACGAAAGGTCAACATTTTCAATTGATCGTCGGCTTTTCATCCCACCTATACATAGGCCTACACTTTAAGTATAAATCATCAGATTTATAAAGTTTCCTTCAAGTACTGTTAAATATCAAAAATATCAATTTTTAATGATTTGCCATAAAATGTGTATTACCATGATTACATTGCGAATTTCAAAAAATCAAAATTATTTGATATCAGAAGGACATTCTTCGTATTCAGAATGCAATTCGATATGTCTGATGTGCTCTAATGTCCCACAATAAATACTGTCCAAACGTTCATACCCCTTCCCTTAATGTCCTGATGAATTTCAGGGGAAGAGTCGAGAGGATCGAAAAGTAAATGAACACCCCTGAAAGTACTCTTGAAACCTTTATATTTAATTCTATCACGGCATTTATTACCGCCCGACACAGAGGAGGCACTTTGATTGGGAAATTTGATCAATATAACCTAATTTTAAAGGCAAAGTCCCCATTGCCACACACACAAAATGGTCATTTTAAAACTGCAGCCAACGAGCTAATAGTTGAGACTTAGGACTGATATTTGATTTTCTTACAGGAAACATTCATATTGTCCCACTGCATTAATTTTATTCCTAAAGCGCGCTTCAGACTCCGAGTATTGTACGTACAATATTGTATGTACAATATGTACGTTATTTAATCTATTGCCATTCTATTTCCAGTAATGTTTAAGTTCTAACGAATGTTTGATGACGAAAAATCGATAATATGTTACATACAATATACCTAGCAGAAATATATTATCGATTTTACGTCATCAAACATTCGTTAGAACTTAAACAGTACTGGAAATAGAATGGCAATAGATTAAATAACGTACATATTGTACATACAATATTGTACGTACAATAAAAAAGTCTGTATACTGCTTAAGTCTCGATGTTTTGAATGTTAAATAATAGGATGAAAACACCAGATATTTGCACACAATCCCAATGCAAGGTATGATCAACTGTACCACATCTGTATAGAAGCCAGACATACAAGGTCAGAAACCCCATTGGGTTGTGGGAATGTCTTTAAACATCCTCTATCTGCGCCCGACAAATATAATGTATGCCTATAAGATGGGGCAATGCGGGGGATTGAACCCAGGCCGCACAGTGGTGAGAAGCGAGTGAGAAGAGCTACACGAACCCATACTCCCAGATTTTATGAAGAGGGTCTTAAGGATGGGAAAATAATTTCGATCTACTCGGTATTCACTTACTCATTTGTCAATTATAAAAAGTAAACATGGTTCTGTTTCTTGATTTGGGATAGGCCTATATATCAACAGATTTGTCCACGAAGAGTGAAATTTCACCCCTTTACACGAAAAAAGAAAGGAAAAGACAGAGAGACAGAATTTGTATGTGTACGCAATGGATTTCCGGACAAACATATTATCTACTCAATATTGTCATGATTGTACTGCTGCTATCTTCAGTAGATAGCACAATGAGACATTCTACACCACGCTTAAAATCTGCTTTAATCTAGACCAGTGGAGTAAGCAGACTTTCTAATGGTAATCAAAGCCAAGGGAGCGGCTGCAGGCAAACGCATGTGGTTTCTCTACTGACGTATAGGGCCTAAACAGGCCCGTATCCAGGAAGGTGCGGGGTGCGCCACATCGACAAAATGCTCCACCTTTTGGACAGTGGCATAGAGCGTCTTTTAATTGGGAAGGGGTGCAACTTTCAAGGGGAAAGATTTGACGAAAATGCATGGGCAAAAATTGGCAAACAAGGCCTTAAAATATCACCACGGCTAGCATTCCAAGGGGCCTCCTAAAAGAGTGGGAGTGTGCATGACGATGAAGTCCATATTTATATACATATATAAGCGATTGGGGGCGGCGGGGCCCGGGAGGTCCCCATTTTGGAACTTCCTGGTACGTACCTAGTACCTGGGTGCGAAAATCATGAAAATGGAGTGCACAAATATGGATCATTTACATATCGTATTTAGGATTTTTACGCATATCGTGACCTATGAATGGAGTGTGCAAATCCACATTATATCCGAATTAATTTGGATCAAAAGTGTCCATGTTCACAGCCATTCCATGAAAGCACTCCCCCAGATGTCTCTTTGGTGTTAAGTTCACCACTCACTTTTAAAAAGCTTATGGAAATGATGTTATGCAAATTATAAGCACGCACTTTGCGACCGGAAATTCTGCAATATAGGCCTACTTTAATTTTAGCGAAATTTTGTCCGGTATTATCCAAATTGCTCATTTTTTGTTATTAGATTGACAAAATAGTACACGGTGTGCAACGTTGCACGACGCACTATGACAAGAGAAAATCAGGAAAGTAAATATGCCGCGTGTCTTAAGGGCACCTTGCCGATGGTTCGGGATTACGTACGATTAGAGCAACTTCCGGGACAGAGATCAATTTGAAGAAAGAAATCGTCTGAAATTCCATTAATTTGAGAAGAAGACGCATCTGTTCCTGTGTTTTCTTAGTTTTTATTCCATCTTTGCAATAGGTTATGGAGGCTTTGCTATGTTGTTCTACTAATAATAATTTACTCTACATGTCATTAAGTTAGGAAGTTGCAAAGGTTATAATACCTAGGCCTACATGTATTATTAGAAAATTTAGGTCAAATATCATTGTTGTTAAATATTAATTATTCACACAGTTCACAAAGTCAGTCTGTAAAGGAAAAGGTTTTAGTTTAAAAATTTGAATTTTTGTATGATTTTTGTTTTGGCTAATAACATGACAACTGACATGCACAATAAAAATTGTAAAATGATCTGGTCCATTGGAGGTCAAAGGAGGCATTGTTGAAAATTGAGTTATATGATGTGTATTTTGATTTTCTTATAATATGTTGTTGTTTTTTTACTTATATTTTTGCCTTTATCTTAATTTCAATTTTGTCGCCTTTAGCCTCCATGGATCAGATCGTGTCATTATATTTTGTTGGATCTCGTTTTGTTATATTTTGTTGGATCTCGTTTTGTTGTTGTTTTTTACTTATATTTTTGCCTTTATCTCAATTTCAATTTTGTCGCCTTTAGCCTCCATGGATCAGATCGTGTCATTATATTTTGTTGGATCTCGTTTTGTTATATTTTGTTGGATCTCGTTTTGTTGTTGTTTTTTACTTATCTTTTTGCCTTTATCTCAATTTCAATTTTGTCGCCTTTGGCCTCCATGGATCAGATCGTGTCATTATATTTTGTTGGATCTCGGTACAAGGAAGGAAGGGAAGATGCGAGGGAAGGATGATAGGAACGGTAAATTCAAGAAAATTGTGCAGAATGCGGAAGTGGGCTATATTATCATGATTATACACGCTTAGAAAAAACGGTTCAACAACCTAAAATGGTTCTTGAGCTGTCCTGTATGTGGAACCTTAAATGGTTCTACAAAGAAGAGAAATAACCATTTCAGATCTGAAAAGGTTCTTGAAAGGTCAGAAAGAACCATTTTTGGTTCTTTAAATTTTCAAGAAACCTTTTCTGTTGAGGGTCCTACATACAGGACAGCCAAGAACTCTTTTTTCTAAGAGTGACATACCCAGTGTATTTTTCACACGTAGACCCTGCTGAATATCAGTATGACGAGGCAAAATTGATGTTCAAAACATGATGTTCAAACATCACTTTGTATGTTTTTGTACTCATAAGTCTCATGACATTTGTTCAGTCAGTTTATCATTAATATTGATTTATTTGCTCTATTAACGGCAATGTTTTAAAGTGATACCATTAATGATACATTGACTTATGGTGTTCGATTATGCTTCTGTTACTTCAGCAGTTAGACCTAGTGTGATGAGAATAAATACCAGATTTGGGCGAAAATGTGAGGAGTAAAAATGGCTTCGGCGTCGGCCCTTACACCCAACTTGAAAATTGAGATCATAGTTTATGACCACATATGACGCATATGATAATTGCAAATTTAAGTAATTTCGTATTTAAAAGGGCATTTCGTGATCCACAGCATCATCCCCCACTTTTCTCAAAAAAATTGAGATTTTTATACCACTGGAAACCTCTGGCTACATAATGTTTATGTTCAAAACATTTCTTGCCGATTAATTCGTTTAGCAAAAAAATCGTAAACACATTGTCTATCCATGGAGCAGCGTAATACACAAAATCATGCGTAACTCGCAAACGCAAAATCGGAATCAATTGAAATTTTGGGAATAAGCTTTTTTCGTGGATATCTACAGAAAAATATCATAAAAAGAGGATGATGCTATAAAAGGATCACGAAATACTCTTTTAATTAAAAAAATGGTTGAAGAAGCAAACATGATATTAAACAATTTCTTTAACATATTCAAACACAGGAGTAAACAGCATCAGTGACAAGATGCGCTTTAAGCCTTGATATTAAGCCGAATGATTTTGATATAATCATCATTTTCGTATCACCACACATGACAAGTGGGCGCACGTGTCAAAAACTAACCAAAAATCTAACTTATCCTACCATGCGTAAATATTAAAAATACTGATTGTAATTTCGCCTATGATATCACTTTATTACACTATTCTCAATTAAAACCGCGTTATTTGCTGCTTATTGCACAATGATTAATATACGTTAAGCGTGTGTTGCATGGACGCGCGTCTGGACAGCAAACTTAAATATTCACGCCTCATCTAAGAAAACCACTATCGTGTCCGATCCCCCTTGGGACCATTGACCTATCTTGACTTACCAGTCGCTTTAAGAAAAAAAAATGGTATAAATGATACCGCGTCTTGTCAATATTTATCATCTTGAAATGAATCTTGATATGAAAATTTGCTATGATACTCAAGTCGATTCTACTTTGAAATAAATCGTCACCGATATAGGTACATCAAAGTAGCCACTTTAATTGGAGAGTGAGTTTTATTTTAGCACAAACGTGACTCGGAATTGATTTGTAATGATTATCTGAGCTTTTTGTTGCTTGAACCTTTTAATCGACACTGAAATCGGGCGGCGCACTTTTGAAATGCTTGTTAGAAGGAATAACGAATTACGTGCATTTTCTAACCCCTTATAGAGTATATTGAAAGACAAAGTTTTTTTTAAAGTATAAACATTAATAATTATGATATTCCGAATAAAATGTAATAAAATTGATGCTTATTTATGAATGTGCTTGCTCTTGACAAGTGCTATGGCCAATATCAATATTTCGTCTACTGAAGATAAGAGATGCACGCCTTCGTCCTTATTTCAGTAGCAGGGTCCTTCAAACGGACACTTGGAAGGCAATCATCCGATTCTATTATCCTCTCAGTGAGTCTCTTAACCCCAAGGGACACGCCATGCTGCTGGGGCAAATTCTGGTAAGCGTGCCCCGTTTTTTCCCCGAGGGGCGGACCGGCACACGTCCGTCTTTGTGAAGACATAATTCAAATGTTACCACGCCATATGTCCACCAGCGATATTGAAGCCGGTGTGTGCAAACTGGCTGGCTCTACCAGTGCAAATACTCAAATTCAGTCACGATGCGAAGTGTCTGAGTGAAATCGTCCAATGAGCTTACGAATAAAAGGACTAAATCTTAGTGGTCTGGGTTTGTTTAGTCAATGGGGTATGGCTAATTAGGGAGTCGAGTTTTTGAGAGTTTTATGTTAGTATCGTGTTATGCTATCTACTGAAGACGGGAAGTATTTTACGAAGAGTGTTTTAAAATTCTGGACTTCGTCTTTTGCCATCTATAACTAAATTTGTTTAAGGGAAGGGGTATGGACGTTTGGACAGTATTTATTGTGGGACATTAGAGCACATCAGACATGTCGAATTGCAGCTACATACACTTTAAGAATATATCATTAGATTTATAAAATTTACTTCGAGGACTGTTATATATCAAATATTTGAAAAATATCAAATTTGTATAATTTGTCATAAAATTTGTATCATATCGTGATTTTCAAAACAATTAAAATTATTCTATATCAGAAAGACATGCTTCGTATTCAGAATGCAATTTGATACGTCTGAGGTGCTATCATGTCCCATAAAAAATACTGTCAAAACGCTCAAAACGCTCATTCCAGATCCCTTAATGCGTATAATAATAATATTGGGTATACACTTTCTCGTCGTAAGCTCGAATTTACTTCTGAGTTTCAACGGTCAAATTGTAAGTCAACGCCATGGATTATGAAGCCATGAATAGTAATGGAGTAATTTGAAGTGAAAACAACGTTCTCGAAAAGATGAAATATGAATAAATGTTGCCTATTCAGAGCAAAAACTGAACAAATAACAAATTCAAAGTTACACAAGGACCATGTCGCAGTATAGGTAAATATCTGTCGCACCCTTTTGAAAGACACACGCTCGGATATCTGATGCATAATCTCTTTCACTTGTTATTTGAACACGAATATATAATGCTTATTATTTTCTATCCAGCTAGCTATTAACTCACACTGCGATCGTAAACTCGCCATTATACAACTCTCCATTTATTACGCCCTCAACTCAAACCCAACTTGGGCCAGCCATGATTGGTCGTTACAAATCGGGTCGGTGACACATTTCACGGTACATGCGTTCCCAAGTAACACCTTTTTGTGGTTGTGTTTTTCTTGTATATAAGTTTCCGTCTCATTTCCGTCACCGATCCTCGATTGACAGGAGCTCACAAAGCCCGAGCAAACTATATAAACCCGTGCAGTGCCACTTGACAGCCAGTTGTTGAAATTACAAACTTGGTCATCACATCATCACCTAATCATCAGCTTCATTACAGAAATCACTCATCAAAATAACTTTATCAATTTTTTCGTGATGCACGCTAATAGAGAGGAAACTTTGTTACGCCAAGAAAGCGGTAACGAGCAACCAATTGCAACAAGTGCTGCAAGTTTGACGCGGGGGAGCACCACATCTCACCACCGTCAAGCCGATATTCAGTCTTATTCCATGTCAAGATCTCCTGCTTCCGACTCTGGTGGAGAATTCAGCGACGACGCTATGTCAGTGGACTCTTCCATCAGTTCATCTTCTCCTCGACATCACCATCCTCATCCTCTTATTGATGTTGAATCTTTGAGCAACCATGGAGACGAGAGCAGGGGCATAGATGAAGAAAACATCAACATCAGATCTCATCCTCGCGTGAGATCACCAGTGATTCGTCATGTATTGAACTCAAGAGCTAACAGAAGTAAAATGTTGTCCGATGACGAACAGCAAGACCTGAGACTTAAGATAAATAGCCGTGAAAGAAAACGTATGCACGATTTGAACTCAGCACTTGATGGACTTCGCGAAGTAATGCCATACGCGCATGGACCATCAGTGCGTAAACTGTCAAAAATCGCAACTCTGTTACTCGCTAAGAACTATATTGTAATGCTGAGCAGCAGTTTGGAAGAGATGCGTCGTTTATTGAGCGACGTGTACCAAGGATCACATCAACATCCTGCACCACCGTCAGCTGCAGCAATTGCCGCTGCTGCAAGTCTCGCAACACCAACTTCACCAAGATCTGCATTTCTTCCATCATCCACATCTCTTCCACCACCACCACCACCAATACCATGCTTACCACCATACCTATCGACGGCAATACCAACTACAATGGCACTCCCGACAGCACCAACTCTGCACTTGCCATCTTCATCATCGCCACCCGCTACTCTTCATAAACCAGAAGTTTCACTCGCCGCTGTCTCTGCTGCTTCGGCGGTTCGATCCCCAATACCAGTGTCTTCATCAAGTGCCGCAGAGAGCCACCATCATCATCACAGAAGTTCATTATCATCAGTATACAGTCGCTGGGCCATGCCGTGTTCCTGTACGCAGTGCAGAATAAGCCCAGGTTTGCCAATCAGTCATCTACCATTAAGAAGTACAGAATTGGCAAGACCAATACCAGGAAAATAGACATTTGCATAAACTGTGTGAAATTTGAACTCATCTTGAACTGAAACTCTGAATAATGGACTTATTACTAATGCTTTGTAAATACCGGTTTGTACATAATTATGTGAAGAACAAAAACATTGACTATTTTTGTGTTATATGTAATTTGATAGCTGGAGAGGCTGTATAATGTATGGTAATTTTTAACCAAGATTTTGCAATGAAAGTTTTTTGTTTTAAAGATACAAATGTGCATTGAAGGACTGTTAAAATTAGAAGTTGTCAAAATTTGAACTTAACACATAATGTTTTCTTTATACATGTTTTATTTAATTTTAGGACTCTTCTCTTTATGGACCTGAACCGAAATGTTGTTTTAATCTCTAAATCATTCATAAAAGTGTCGTTTCGTGAATCCTTTTCTAACCTTAATCATATTAATTTGAGATCTTATAACTTTTGACTTGGACTACGACAAATGAATCGATCACACTTTTCATTTATCAAAATATAGAATAATTATTGTTATTGTATTTTATTATTTACTCGATATGTAACTGATTTATGATGATTTCAAAATATGTTGTTTAATTGTTATCATTAGACAATAGTATTAATTGTGATTCTGTAGTTGATGGCGTCAACTATTTACCATGCCGCAATCATTTTAGCGACGTTCACGTGTCACAAATTAACCGAAGATGAAATTGATCAAATGAATTCATAATCATTGTAATTTCTAATAATTCATTTCAAAACATTGGTTTCTCTACCAACGGTCACCAAACCGACAAAAGGTCGGTCTATTTTCTTTTTTCTCAGACCATGTTTATTCTTTCCTAAAAACAACTCCAATAATTAATTGAGCATGTAGCTCGTCAAAAACCAACACGTCAAAAAACCAAAACCGATTTTACGGACAACAGGTTTTAGCGTATTTTGAACTCTTTCTAACCCAGTAATAATATGTAGGGCAATAATATACTTCACTGGTTCCATACAAAATTGTTTTCAACATCGGCTATTAATATCGTGAAATTTAGCACAATTCTTTTTGAAAAGTATTCATAACTTAAACACCCGGTATATAGCTATACCATGCTGTCATTTCATTAGTCACGCCAAATGTATCGCCAACAATTGACTTTGAACTTGCCTGAATAGATTCATGATTACGTACTATATATTTTGTATTATTATTTTGTGATGTGTGAACTATTAGTCCGGAGGCAAAGTCAATCTTAGATATTTGTATGAAACTTGGAATTTATGATTATTGCGGAATTGATTTCCTTGTGTTTTACACAGTGGTCGGATTAAAGTTGTCAGAATCTTAGGTTATAGTTTATATGAGATAGTATGTTATGTTTTATTGTTACATTTCTATGACTGTTCATTCTTTAAATCACATTACCAAAATGCATACTAAATTATGTTGGCACATAAAATCATTTATTACACCATTAATGGTTGTAAAGAGTTTGGTACACGTAGAATTTATTAAACTATATGTTTTCAGTTATTTTCCTGTAACACGTATATGGACACGTTCTATAAATTCGTACGATTTAAAGAACAATTAAAGTCTTATTTTCAAAATCATATCGAAGTTTAATGATTTATAAATGTGTAATACTTGCGTATTTCACTTTGTTCCAAATATTTATTTCTATTCTATGATTTCTCCTATTAAAAATAACAAATTATGACAAATCGTTTTTATGATGTATGATGTTTGAAGCCGGGGTTTGAAGCTCTTTCAGTAGCACGTTGAGATATTAATTTTCTTTTGTTTTTTTAAACGATATTTCGCAAAATTATTTCAACCATTTGTATTTATTTGTGATGTATGTTACGAATCAATTTAGATTCATATGGGACGATTACACTGCAAAATAATATTTTACTCAACATTGAGTAAAAAGGTCACAACTCATCAGTTGAGTAAAAACTTACTCAACATTGAGCTCATATAGGTCACAACTCAACAAATGAGTAAAAAAATACTCAACATTGAGTAATTGTTTACTCATTTCTTGAGTTGTGATCTATATGAGCTCAATGTTGAGTAATTTTTTACTCAAATTTTTGACTCAACTGTTGGGTTGTGTCCTTTTTACTCAATAATTTTTGCAGTGTAGAGTTAGATCTGGTATATAGTTATACACTATGCGTAAAGCCAGGAAAATGTCTTTCTCAACTTTCCTCCTTCACCTTCTGTAGTGCCAATCGTCTTTTCTCCTAATTTGCGGCTCTCTCAAATTCTGATGTTTGATCTGCTCAAAAAAAATTGCTACGATGTTCAAAATCGATCAAGACTAATCTGAAACCATTCAATTTATATAAATATTTTTAACCATTTCAATTTAGAGATAAAATCTTGACTATGCTTTTCTCAATGTTTATTATATATTTCGACAAAGCATGAAATCAACTAACTTTGTATGTTTGTAATAGAACGACAAGAACTGCCTTATCAGACTTTTGCAATGCTTTATCTATACATGTATATGTGACGTAAATGATCATGGATCAGAAATTAAACTATGAAAAAATTAAAAAATGTCGTAACTTGTGTTATTTATTATATTCACTTTGCCTTTATTTTACTCTATACACAGACAAAATGCTGTTTAAAAGTTTAAGCAGTAATTGTTAAACGGGTGAATTGATATGAACAACCTGATTCGGTTCACACGTTAAACATGTTTACTGTTTAAACTTTGAAACAAGTTTTAAAACAATTTTTTGTCTGTGTAACATTACTATTTGATACCGATATTCAGTATTCCAAAATGGGAATATCGATATCGAATAGTGTATTTATACCAAAGAGATTATACACTGTTAGAAGACTGGGTAAAAACCAGTTGGGTAAAATTACCATTTTACCCAACTGCTGGGTACCATATGAACAACCCTCATGAGTTGGGTAAGGGTTTTTTTTACCCAATATTGGCCTTGGGTAAAATAATTTTACTCAACATTGGGTAAATTACTGAAAATAACACGATTTTGGGTAACATTTACTCAATGCTTGGTAAAAAAAACGTACCCAACCGGTTTTTACCTAGTGTTATAATAGTGTATATATAATTATAGTAAACCTATTCGGAATAAGAAAAAGATATGCCTTATCAAGATATACGGTACGTTTATACAAGATAAAATTAAATGCAGTCAGATAAATTAATTAGCATCGGCAATGAATTTTTATTTCTTATTTAGTCATGATTTTTTGTTCAACTGTTCCTGAGAGCATTACTAGTATGCTTATTTTTCATATGGTACACTGCAAAAACAGCAAAGCAACACTTAATAAGCACTTGAGCACGTTAATGAAGACTTGCACAGTGATGGTAGGGAGTTTTCATTTCTTAACACCATGAACACCTAAACCAACTACGAGGATGTTTTAAAACGTTACTTATTAATAACGCAAGAACGTGAAGCTAAAGCACATCCCAAGTTCATATTTTTCACGCCGTTTTAAAGTGCAAATAAATTAACACTCCCTATTATTATACTTTCACTACAATACAAGCCATAGCCATAACGTGTTTTTAAACAGCATAGTAACACTTAATAAACACTTAAAAGTGTTTATTAAGTGTTACTATGCTGTTTTTGCAGTGATACAGTGTTAATAGATTAATACTATATGAGTAACACTTTTTAAACACGTTAAACCGTTAATGTGTTAAAATATTTACTATTGTGTGTTAATTTAAACACTTTCACACTTTTATTAACACATTAACACTATGATTAAATGAGGATGTTAATTTTTAAATGCTTTAACACGTTAACAACACTCTCCAAAAACAAGTGTTAATATAGATTAACACTATTTGAGTAACACTTTTTAAACACGTTAAACCGTTAATGTGTTCAAATATTAACATTTGTGTTCATGTTTTAACACACAATTGTTAATATTGTAACTTAAATGTTAATACATTAACGGTTTAACATGTTAAAAAAGTGTTACTCATATAGTGTTAATCTATTAACACTTGTTTTTGCATTGTATAAAACAGTAAGTTGAATAATTATTTAATCATGTTAATCTTCAGCATTGTGAAACGACATTATGCAGACGTGTACATCAACCTCATTCTCCATGTTGTGGCGTACGGTCAAGTTCTTAAAAACTTTGTCAACCTTAAAGATCAACTTCTTTTAAGCTTTCATGAACTTGCTTTAAAAGCCGTTCCTTTCACGTACCCATATGTTTAAATCTGCCTTTCAAAACCGCTTAACACTTTTATTCCCGTATGCAAACTTCTTTCTTAATTTGTTATGCGTTGGAAAGCAGTCAACTGGTTGGATTCCCAGGATCGCATTCAAATTCAAAACAAAAGAGGCTCTTTAATGTGATTGGTTTACACGTACTATTATATTTTAAATGCAGGCTATAAAATTTACATTCAAAAATCATTAAAATCAAGATCGATTCAAAAGTAAACACCAGTATCCCAAGAACTCCCTAACACTTCTAGCCATTTTTGTACTTAAATGAATGCAATATTCACCCAGTTTCAAAATATATTAATGAAAATATAAGATTTTAATATTTTTTAAACGTTTACCAATTTTAAGACCTGTTGCGCGTCTTTGACGTTCGCGTTTACAGGGTTATTAACTTATACCAAAATCCCGCCTTGGTTTTCTTCTTTATAACTATAGTTTCTCTCTTTATATACACAGACGGAGAATTTATACAACTGAATATAACATGTTTTGTTCATATAACACTATGATCACATGCATGCTGAGTTTTATTGTACATTGCAAATGGTCTAGAGAGAATTTAATACTGAAAAACGCTTGGAGCTAAAGCAATACATGGCTGACTATTAATGTATCGTTAATATATAGACATACAATTAAGCAATGCCTCACACACGCGTTTCTTTACAACCAAGACAAGATGTTAATAGTCTTTTTGTTGAATAAACTTGGCAGTTATATAAAAGAGGTTGAGTATGAACTTGAATGCATAAAACATACTACGCGTATGTTGAGAGAAAAAAATCTGGTTCTCTGGATTAAATTTAAGAGTTGTGAACTCTTGTTGACATTAATCGTGTTATGTGAATTAGTGGGAATTTTGTTCATGTACACAAGTGTTTAGTTGGAACATAATTTAATCTTAAATACTTTTTACTCTATTTCTGATTGTTTGTTTGCTTACTATTAACCATTCTACGAAGTTATAATCCCTTAAGTACTAAAACAAGCTACAAATCGGAGTAAAAAGACAAAAGGAAAAACAAACCAGGCATCATGATTGTTACTCTTTGTTTACTAGCAAAGTCATGCTTAAAATAAATGTATACACATTACTTTAAATGCCGATGTCTGGCTCTCGCATGACTTCATTAATATGGAAAAGATCTCTCTGATGAATATAAATAACTATCGGTACGTAGACAAATATTTGAAAATATATCATTCAAGTGTGTATAATTTTGCCTGTAAACATTTTTAGTTTATACAGCCGTATGTTGGATATAATAGAATAATATTCCCGAAACATTTCGAGCCAATCGAAGTGTTCATTATAGCTGCTCTAAATTTATAACGCTCTATAAAAGACTTCAAGGAATATTTAAAAAGAACTCTAGCAATGCCGATTTCATGTATATTTGATTGCTATCTACTGAAGATAGCACAATGCTTAAATCTGGATAATACCAATAACAATGGTGACTTGTAAGTTAAGTTACCAAAGTTGTAAAACAATTCATCTGAAGAACGAAATAACAACAACCGGCCATGACGACAACAATAAGGACGATAAAAATAACAATAAGAAGAAGAAGAACCAAGAAGAAGAAGAACAAGAAGAAGAAGAAGACGAAGAGGACGAAGAAGTTGAAGAAGACGAAGAAGACGAAGAAGAATAAGAAGACGAAGAATATAAGAAGACGACGACGACAAAGAAGAGGATGAAGAAAGAAAGAAAGAAAGAAAGAAAGAAAAAAGAAGAAGGAGAAGAAGAAGAAGAAGAAGAAGAGGAGGAGGAGGAAAAGAAGAACAACGACCATGACGACAACAAGAAGGAGAATGACGAGAAGCAGAAAATAAAAGAAGACGGAAGAGAAGGAGATGAAAAAATGCTTTCATCCTTTATATCAGCATTACTTGTTAGTGTATTATCTTTTAAATACTGCGTTTAAACAAGCTTAAAATTTGCATTAATCCATTGTTCTTTAATAACGGTCGGTCAAGTATAAATGAAAGCCTAACAATTAAGCTCATCTATACATTTTTCATTAAATACAAATTTCCATATCAACTACATACAATAAGTAATTATCTATTGAACACAAAAATGCTGATGAAAAGCACGTTTAACCGAAATTCAACAAACCTTAAGTGGTCCTTTTTTTATTAAAAAGTTAGCGCAAAAAGAGTCCCGTTTAAAGAGTAGTTAGAAAGCAATGATATAATAGCTGTAGGGATTGTGCTTCAATTGAACAAAATGTTGGACCATAAGGCTCAATTGGCCCCGATCTTGTCCAAACTCTAATTCAAGACAAAGTACTTTCTAATTTCAAACCCGAGGTGAAATTTCAAGAGGGTTTTTCTTGTCTTCTTCCAAGTCCAAGTCGCACGCGCGCATAAATGCAAGTCTTCGCGACATTTGGCGCCCGTGGCAAAAAACAGAACAGCCTTCGCCCTACGGCTCGTTCGCTTCTCATTCGCAAACAAGCTGTTTAAAGCTATTGGTAAGGAACGAAACTTGAACCCGCCCATTCAAATTAAAGCGGGATTAGACGCCAATCGCCAGCCAATTTTCATGTAACTCGACCTAACCAGTACATGCGCTTATAGCGTTCATGCGTTTTTTTAACCCCAACCTCGCCCATATCGATACACCATTACTGGTCCAAAAAGTCCATTAAATCAAACTTTTCTCTCTTCAAATTTAAAAAAGTTAACATTGCTCGACCTTACTTGAATTTGTTAAAAAATTTACTTAATGTACAAAGTATTGGTTCAAAAAAACCCTTCTGACATACTCTCTGGAATTGCTAACAGTTTGTGTCGCGTACGCGTTTTGAGTATTTATAAGTTGATGTTTTGGACGTTTCCAGTGACTGCAAGTGCTGTATAGATACTGACGTTCACTGCTTAGCAATCCACGTTCTAACAGACTGTAGGTTTGTGTAGGGGCCGTGAGAATTGGCTAGTCAAACGTGATTTTTAAGCATTTCTATTGCCGTATTCTATCACCAATATCACCATCAGATCTTTTTACATTAAGATCACTGATATGACTGATTGTCATTTTAACTTTACTTAACTGTGCATAGCTTTTAAAACTCCCTGTACTCTCTATCGGCTATTACAGTTAATTTGAACTAAACGCTTTCGTGTTAATTACATCAGACAACTATCCCATATTTCTAGTATAGTCTGTTCCCACCGACTTTACTAAAGCCTTTGTTTTTATAGACACCAAAGTCAGGGGTACAAAATTGGTCGTATGTTCGGACCAGCTGTGACGCTCATCATATTTACCTTTCCCTATTCATTTCTCATTTACCGTTAACAGTATGTCTTTTGTTATGACGCCCGACCCCTCCTGGAGGGATGGTCCCCCTTACGCCCGCCCTATTGTATTGTTACACGATGGTGGCACCGTACCGGTTTAAGCAAACTTGTTCTATTTTATGTCTGTGCTATACTTTTCATTGTATTGTGCATACGGCTGCAATATTTTACGAGAAAAACATCACCATGGTGAGACGTCTAGAGTTTATATTAATTATATGTTTTAAAGTTTAAATGATGCGGAGAATGTTGGTTTATAAAAAAGAAGGAGGTATAATGTCCTTTATTATGTGTGCACACTATAACCGTACGCAGAACTAATAAAAAAGATGATAAAGGGCTTTTTAAAAGCTTGCAGTATAATGACTACCATATCACTTTTCAAATAACATTTTGGAAGCACTCATCAGGTTTGTTTATACGCCCGTGGAGGTATCTTGAGTATACTAAAGGAGGGAAAGACTATAACAGAATTTGTAAAGGACATGGGTCTTTAAAGAGTAATTTGTAACTCGTGTGAAAATGGTGTCAAGATCATGTCCAATTAATATTATCTTCTTTAATGATGAGATTGGTGTTATGATTACCCCAGGGTGAGGGGGAACACAAAGTGCCCCTAATAGAAGGGGAGGGACCAATTGCAATATTTCTGAGGGCGACCGGTATATTAGTTAAGCCAGTGGATACAAGGTGAATATATTTTGTAAGAGAGGAACTTGGATAACAACGAAAACATGGGAGAATAAAACCTAACATAAGAAATTAATGTCAACCTTAGTTTGTATAACCTAAATCATAAAATCCCATATGTTTTGCTGTAATAACATTACCGATTTGATGTGGGTTATTTTCATTCGTGGTTATAGGCGCACAAGAAATATAATAATATATAGGTTTTGAGTTTTAGGTGTAGGTTTTTATTCAGAACATAATAATTTTTTTCTGAAAATAAAACCAATAACCAGCATAGAACTTGTTCATTGATACTTCATAAGTTCATATCAAACTAACGTCAGCAGTAGATTATAATAAAGGTCTTTAGCTACTTTATCCGTACGGTACAGTAGAAGATGCTAGCTGCAAGTCTGCTTCATCAAAGAGGACTTAATGACAACACTTACAGCAATACGGCGGCTATTATCAGCAGTATAGGTAGCTATATACTTCATCAACACTGATATCAGCAGCAGATGGCTACTTCATCAACACTGATATCAGCAGTAGATAGGTACTTCATCAATACAAATATCAGCAGTAAATATCCATACTAGTGGTTGACAACTTCATCAACATCAACACTGATATCAGCAGTAGATAACGTTACTTCATCAATACTGATATCAGCAGTAGATAGCTGTATCAATACTAATATCAGCAGTAGATATAGCTACTTCATAAACACTGACATCGGCCATGTCAGCAGTAAAATCCGCACTGGGTGGGTACTTCGTCAACACTATAATATCAGCAGTGGATCGCTAATCCATCAATTCAAAACGGATACCAACAGTATAGTAGATAGCTATACTTCATCAATACTAATATCAGCAGTAGATAGTAATACTTCATCACCACTGATATCAGCAGTATATAGCTACTTCATCAATACAAATATCAGCAATAGATAGCTACTTCATCAATACAATATCAGCAGTAGATAGCTACTTCATCAATACAATATCAGCAGTAGATAGCTACTTCATCAATACAATATCAGCAGTAGATAGCTACTTCATCAATACAATATCAGCAGTAGATAGCTACTTCATCAATACAATATCAGCAGTAGATAGCTACTTCATCAATACAATATCAGCAGTAGATAGCTACTTCATCAATACAATATCAGCAGTAGATAGCTACTTCATCAATACAATATCAGCAGTAGATAGCTACTTCATCAATACAATATCAGCAGTAGATAGCTACTTCATAAATACAATATCAGCAGTAGATAGCTACTTCATCAATACAATATCAGCAGTAGGTAGCTACTTCATCAATACAATATCAGCAGTAGATAGCTACTTCATCAATACAAATATCAGCAGTATAGATAGCTACTTCATCAATACAAATATCGGCAGTAAATATCCATACTAGTGGATGACAACTTCATCAACATCAACACTGGACATATCAGCAGTAGATAACTTTACTTCATCAATACTGATATTAGCAGTAGATAGCTGTATCAATACTAATATCAGTAGTAGATAGCTACTTCATAAACACTGACATCGGCCATGTCAGCAGTAAAATCCGCACTGGGTGGCTACTTCGTCAACACTAATATCAGCAGTAGATCGCTAATCCATCAACGCTGACATCAGCAGTAGTTAGCTACTTCATTAATTCAAAACGGATACCAACAGTATAGTAGATAGCTATACTTCATCAATACTAATATCAGCAGTAGATAGTAATACTTCATCAACACTGATATCAGCAGCAAATAGCTACTTCATTAATACGAATATCAGCAGTAAATATCAGCACTAGATGGCTACTTCGTCAACACTGCATGATATCAGCAGTAGATTGCTACTTCATCAACACCGCTATCAGCAGTAGACAGCTACTCCATCAAAACTGATATCAGCAGTAGATAGTTATACTTCATACTAATATCTGCAGTAGATTCACTGATTGCTACTTCATCAACACCGATATCAGGAGTGTTATAGCTACTTCATCAACACTCTGACATCAGCAGCAGATAGCTATTTCATCAAAACTTATATCAGCAGTAGATAGTTATACTGCATATATGCAGTAGACAGTCATACTTCATCAACACTGATATCAGCAGCAGATGGCTACTTCATCAACACTGATATCAGCAGTAGATAGCTACTTCATCAATACAAATATCAGCAGTAAATATCCATACTAGTGGATGACAACTTCATCAACATCAACACTGGTATCAGCAGTAGATAACTTTACTTCATCAATACTGATATCAACAGTAGATAGCTGTATCAATACTAATATCAGCAGTAGATAGCTACTTCATAAACACTGACATCGGCCATGTCAGCAGTAAAATCCGCACTGGGTGGCTACTTCGTCAACACTAATATCAGCAGTAGATCGCTAATCCATCAACGCTGACATCAGCAGTAGTTAGCTACTTCATCAATTCAAAACGATACCAACAGTATAGTAGATAGCTATACTTCATCAATACTAATATCAGCAGTAGATAGTCATACTTCATCAACACTGATACCAGCAGCCAATAGCTACTTCATTAATACGCATATCAGCAGTAAATCAGCACTAGATGGCTACTTCGTCAACACTGCATGATATCAGCAGTAGATTGCTACTTCGTCAACACCGCTATCATATCAGCAGTAGACAGCTACTCCATCAAAACTGATATCAGCAGTAGATAGTTATACTTCATACTAATATCTGCAGTAGATTCACTGATTGCTACTTCATCAACACCGATATCAGGAGTATTATAGTTACTTCATCAACACTCTGACATCAGCAGCAGATAGCTATTTCATCAAAACTGATATCAGCAGTAGATAGTTATACTTCATACTAATATCTGCAGTAGATTCACTGATTGCTACTTCATCAACACCGATATCAGGAGTGTTATAGCTACTTCATCAACACTCTGACATCAGCAGCAGATAGCTATTTCATCAAAACTTATATCAGCAGTAGATAGTTATACTGCATACTAATATATGCAGTAGACAGTCATACTTCATCAACACTGATATCAGCAGTAGATAGCTACTTCATGAACAACGAAATCGGCAATAGATATCTATACTTCATCAATACTAATATCAGCAGTAGATAGTCATACTTCTCAACACTGAACTGAGCGTGTTTATAGTGGCTGTATACGGTACGATTTTACTGCAATAACAATTGATTTTGCAGTACTTATACGCTAATATGCGCTTCATCACTACTGGTATCGGCAGTAGATAGCTGTATCAACACTAAATATCAGCAGTAAATAGCTACTTCGTAAACACTAATATCAGCAGTATATCCGCACTGCACTGGATGGCTACTTCGTCAACACTAAAACACGCTCACTGACATCAGCGGTATAGATAACTACTGCATCAGCAGTTGATAGTTATACTTCATCAACACTGATATCAGCAGTAGATAGCTACTTCATCAACACTGATATCAGCAAATAGGACTATACAGGGTGTTTCAAATATGTAACATAAAAACTATAGGGTTTCTCCGTAAATTTTGAAACTGCTTTCAGAACTAACTTTATATTAGCAAAAGAGCAAACTAAAATAGTAAATGTTAAACAAAAACATGAAAAAGAGGGGCATAGCTTTCATGAGAATTTTATGATAAAAATGCTCTTGTTCATGAGATATATCATTTCCAACAAAGATGTCTAAATTAAATGTTTATTGACCAGATTCCATCAGTTAAGGGATCTAGAATGAGCGTTTATGGCGTTTCGACAGTATTTTTTGTGGGACATGAGAGCACCTCAGACGTATCGAATTGCATTCTGAATATCTTTCTGATATCAAATAATTTTATTTGTCTTTCTGATATCAAATAATTTTCATTGTTTGAAATTCACGATATAATACAAATTTTATGACAAATTATTAAAATTTGATATTTTTCAAATTTTTGATATATAACAGTCCTCGAAATAAATTTTATAAATCTAATGATATATTTAAAGTGTATGTAGCTGGGAGGAAAAGCCGACGATCAATTGAAAATTTTGACCTTTTATATTGAAGATATGGATTTTTTTTCCCAAAAGACCTATTTTTTTGGTGTTTTGGGAAAAAATCCATATCTTCAATACGAAAGGTCAAAATTTTCAATTGATCGTCGGCTTTTCATCCCACCTACATACACTTTAAGTATAAATCATCAGATTTATAAAGTTTACTTCAAGTACTGTTAAATATCAAAAATATCAATTTGTAATGATTTGCCATAAAATCTGTATTAAATTGCGAATTTCAAAAATAAAATTATTTGATATCAGAAGGACATTCTTCGTATTCAGAATGCAATTCGATATGTCTGATGTGCTCTAATGTCCCACAATAAATACTGCCCAAACGTTCATACCCCTTCCCTTAAGAGCACACGATTTATGAACCATTCTTCACTGAATATGGTATATATACGGCTGGCTCCAAAAATCCATTGGAAATATCTTCCACAAGGGGAGTATGTTTTTCAAATGTAATTGGTCAGATTTAATCATTATGAGTACGAGTGAGTATTACAAATTGAAGTTACCCAATTGTCTATTCTATTCAAAATTTGACAGCATGTAGTTTTCGCTGCTTGATTTAATATTTTGTTGTCTGTCCCTAAAGAAGAGCAGTTTATCTGCTCGAAACATGAGTTGTTTTTTGTCTGTTTGGTTTTGTTTGTCTACAATGTGCACAGTGATCACTTCCAGTGTACTTTTGTACTATTTTGCTGACGCTTTTGTGCGCTCTGGAATTGGTAATTTTTGGCTATCGAACTTTGCTTGTTTTTGTGCCTACATTGGTTATTTGGTGTATCGTGTCTGTTTATGTGCACAGTGATTTTCATCACTTGTTCTAGTGCACTTTTGTACTTCCATTGATCCCTGTTCTTTTTGCAGGTTTAGCACTTCTGTGGGCCTCTGAACTGGTAATTTTTGGCTATCGAACTTTACCTATACTTCTAATGCTATACATTTCCTGTTTTTGTCCTTCCTCTATGTATCGTCTAGTCTGCATCGTTTCCCCACGTCAAGTTGGTATACATTCCTCTTTTTCATATAAAGGTATCCTCTTGTATCATTTATCCTTGATGTGTTTTGTGTTCTCTTCCGTTGGATTCACCATTACGCACTTTTCTTAGTTAAGATTTCTTAAAACAGATAGAAATATTCAAATGAATCTAACTTATGATATTTACGAGTTTATACTCAAAAAGTGATATTTATTTTCGTCATCGGACGAATGCTATGCTCATTGAGCACGGTTACGTAACATAGTGCAATGCTCACCGCTGCATCATATTCTCCATTTCCAGTCGTACTTGTTTCTCACTTAGTCTTTTTATTATTATTATGCATAAAGTAGATAAAGAAAATCAATGCATTTTCTGACGGAGGAACGGAGGAAGAAAGTCATGAATATGCCATATGGCTTAATTCCATGCACATAACTGTATACCAATTTTGCTGTTGCCATGGTAAAGTATTTTTGTGTATATTCCAAATAGACCGTAAACTACATTCTAAATGAGCACCGACATTTTGAAGAAAGCGAACCTTTCTTGATAACAATCTTACATCTCCAGGCAATATTACAAGAAAATCTGCCAACAAATATTATCCTTAGAAAAGAAAAGGATTTTTAAAAATAATTTTACGCACCACGGGTTTCGGAAAAAAGAAGGCATAGTTTTTGAGACTTGAACGCGGCCTTTATCTTCTCATTTAAATCTTAACTAGGTTATGTTAGTGTTAAGCTGAATTTATACTCCATCGCTGAGCGATTGGTGTTTGACCAATAAAGTAGCTCGCTTTTCCCAACACAAGAAAAAGCGCTCTATTTCATTAGCTAAAAACCAAAGGCTATCGCTTAGTGATGTGGTATAAATTTAGGTTTAGAGTGTGTTTAGCTAGATTAACAGAGCCACTGGCATAATTTCTGGTATTTTTGTTATATCTTAGAAAAAATTCCAAGTATAGAAGGAATTCACCACGCACGTTAAAACGGATGTAAACAAAAACAATTTCTTCAAAGGGGCGTTGTACTTTTTTACGCAATTATATATAATATACCAGACCGACATGTTGCAAAATTGAAAACAAAATTACGATGTCAGCTTCTATGAAGTACCGTGTAAAGGCTACCTGTTCTCATTTCCTTTGTCTCTTTAATTAATAAGCTGATCTGATATCAATCAATCTTTTCTGTTGGTTGTTAATAAAAAGAGAGATTTTAACAAGCGAGATACTACAAGATAATGTGTTATCTAAAAAGGTAATTATAAGTAATTGTTTTAATCATCCCTATCATAATGACTAATAATAATGAACGTAAAATTCAAGTTTTATTTACTGGTTAAGATGTGCTATCTACTGAAGATAGCGCAGCAAAGAGATATTGCGATGATTCTGGGACGATACTAAATTTCGGGACAAGAGATGATGATGATGATGATGGATGGATGATGACGATGATGATGTATGATGATGATGATGATGATGATGATGATGTTAATGATGATGATGATGATGATGTTAATGATGATGATGATGATGATGATGAGGAGGAGGAGGAGGAGGATGTTAATGATGATGATGATGTTAACGATGATGATGGATGTTGACGACGATGATGATGTTAATGATGATGTTAATGATGATGATGATGTGTATGATGATGATGATAATGTTGATGATGATGATAATAATGTTGATGATGATGATGATGATGATGACCTCTTTCTCAATGGCATTATTTGGCGAACTTTTCAACTTTCTCTTTCAGATCCATTAGTTTGTAAATTCTCACACATGAGGCTTTTGTACTTCCATAACAGGAAATAGGCCTCGAATTTGTGATTTTCCCCTCCTCTACTTCCGTCACTAAATACCTGAATAAATATGGACCTGTTTTTTGAGCGAACAAGACTCATTTTATTTATATATTTTGCATATTTAATTGACATTCTTTTCTTTTTGTCAGAGATTTGTTTAAATACCAATTTGATTGAAATCTTGGTTGCAGGCAATTCAAGACCTTGACGCATTCATCCATGACATTGAACGTGAAATAGTCGCTTGAGGGCAGTAGAGCCGTAGGCCAGGTTTACTCGCCATACACTCGTGCTAAAAGTTTTGAATCCTTGGCGGATATGAGCTCTAAAAGTGAAAGGACTCTATTGAGAGGACTCCAGGGCACAGAGCTGGCTAAACCCCAGCTTGACAGCTGCGGGGTATAGATGTAATAAATGAGAAAACAACTTTAAAAAAATCTGATAACAAATTCATACAAGCGTAAAATGTTCAGATTTGAAAGTCTGTGCACGCATTTCGTACCAATTTTAATGTGTTTATAGCCCAACTTAACTACCAGCCTTTAATTGCTCTGAACATTTTGATTCAATTTTTCACTCAAAACTCATAAAAATACAAAGAGAAAAAAAAATGCTATCGCTGACCACTACGGCCCGCACCGTTCCATAAACTCATGGACTTTGCTGCCAACAACTCATGGACTTTGCTGCTTAGAAGCGCACACCCTAGACATTGTACAATTTACCTTCACAGCCATGATCAACTCCACGAGTTTCGTAAACAACTAACAAATTAGCAGTAAGTTACTTGTCCAAGGGGATTTCATGCTAACTTCAATTTTCCACGAGAGCGTACTAAACCATCGCCAGGGTTCGAACCCGGGTAGTCGAACGCCTTATAAAACTTGACTGCATAAAGAGTGAAGACGTGAGAGAAGAATTATCTGAGACGATACCTAAATTCGTCTCAGAGAATTATGAGAGGGAAAATAAAAAGAACAAGTAGATGACACAAGGAAATCAACAGCAAATATGAAGGAGGGTGAAGATGCGGGAAAGACATTAACTAAGAGGATGTAAAAGCCTATATCCTTTTTTCCTTCACTTTTACAAACCTTCACTTTTCAACAACAAAAAAAGGAACATTTTTGGGCTGTTGAAGGGGCTCCAGAATAGGAGCGCGAGCGACCTGGGGGAAAATTGATGTTGAAAGCAAAATGATTTTCAATCATTCATTAGGCCTACTTTTGATAGGAATGCTACAGTGTTGATTTAGGTATCAAAATGTTCATTAGTTAATGCTGATAACAATATGAGTACTGTATATTTCCCGCAATGTGCCTCATTTACTCACACTGGGTCACATGTGTGTTTCAGTGGCGTAGCCAGCACTTTTTCAGAGGGTGGGCGAAGGGGACTGCAACTTTAAAAAAAATATATATTTCAGTGTTGCTAGACTGCAGTCCTCGTTAACAAAAGATTTAGGGTTAGGGTTTAGGCTTGGGGTATTATAGGGCAGTCTTGTATTAAGACTTTAAAGGCGGATGGAAAACTATAACGAAAATGGTCAAAAATGGGCTAAGATACAAAAAAAGGCCTAAAAATCTTAAATAGGGTAAACAGGATGGGGGAGGGGGCAAGAGGGAGGCAAGCCTTCTCACAGAGGGAAGCTGCCTTGCCCCCCCCCTTCGCTACGTACGCCACTGGTAGCTACTGATGCCTTTACTTTCATTCGACCGCCCATACCTATACCTTTAAGACCCATTCAGTGATAGGCCTAGAAAAAAAGTTGTTTATAGGTTGCTAAAGGTGAATGATAAGTCATTGAAATTGTAATTTGGTATAATTTTATTTGAAATGAAAAATTTGGCAAAAAAACCCCGAAGAAAACAGCAGAATTCGGCTGAACCAAAGGCACATTCAGTGATTTGCTCATCCGGACAATCGTAAAAATCATCAAAATTCAGATTTTGGTACCTTTGGACATAGCTTGCTAGTGGTTCAACCCAATGCGTGTATCTAAAGACGAAATAAGACCTTTTACATGAATCTATAATTCATATTAGCTACCGGTACATGTATTTGAATGGGGCTTCAACTTCGTCAATACTGCTGACGGTTTTCTTCGTTTTTTGCCAAATTTGTCATTTTCGAAAATATCAAATGACAATTTCAATGACTTATCCTTCACCTTTAAGCAATTTATAAACAATTTTAATTTTTTTACACTTTCGCTGGGATCACTGAGGGTAAGGGAAGTTTCCCTTCTGGCTCAAAATACCGGAACAAAATTAAACAAAAGTTGTAATGTCAAGGCATCTTCTTCCTTTCACTTTTGGCCTGAGGTGTCGAGAAATGCAAATTTTCGTTAACATAACTGCAGTTTGGTTGTGGAAACTTCTTACCAACTGTTCTTTTTACCTATGGCTTATAGGCCTAGGTCTACTTTTGCAAGTTCAAAATAATACAAAATAGGAATTAGGCCTAGGCCTATAGCTCAAAGGCATGCATAGTGCAGTGTTTGAATCGGTTTAGGCCTTAACAATTCAAACAAAAGTAGTAACTAGTAGGCCTAACAAAGGTTGGCTCAGAAAGGGGGCTGGCATGATGGGTGGGTCCCAAATATACTGAGGGGGGGGGGGGGCATAGAAAAATAGGGGTGTCATAAAATTTTTGATGAACAAAATGTAGGGAGGCACAAAAAAATTACATAGTGTGTTTATTTTATTCAAAAGACTGAGTTCAATACAATTTTAGCCTGTTTGGGTAAGGGACCCGCTTTTGACATGAAAAGTATGGGTCAACCCAATTGTGGTCAACCCCATAGAAAAGCATATAGGCCTAAACTCAATTTTTCCCAGGAAAATTTGTGGACATTTTTTCATAATCTGTATTTTAGGG